>NC_060187.1:79005932-79025932 GCF_021184085.1 Oncorhynchus gorbuscha
CCGCTAACTGAGTGACGGAATATCTCGCTCACTCCGAACGACAGCGATCCCATGAAGTCATTGCGAGACGTACGATCCCAATCCCACACCTCCACCGACAGACGACGGTCCCACTGCCGCCCACGCACCGAGCTGGGGAGAGAGGTGGGAGTGAAGGAGGTTACCGACCAGGTATCCGACCTCCAGTCATCTGCACACCTCAAGACCATGTCAGTCCACTGAGATAAAGCTCCTGGGGCTAACACAAGTCTAGTTCCCTGTGCAGAGTTCCCAGACCTACTAGTACACACACACACAAACATGATCACTCGAACCACTGCCCTGGTATTCTCCTAATGATGTACAAAGTCACACACACACACACACACACACACACACACACACACACACACACACACACACACACACACACACACACACACACACACACACACACACACACACACACACACACACACACACACACACACACACACACACACACACACACACACACACACACACACACACACACTCACAAGATGAAGCTCTCGTTCCAGACGGGGTTGAGTGTGGAGCGGATAGTCTTGGTCTTCTGTTTGCTCTGGCTCTTGGGGTCAGGGATTAGCTTGAGCTTCACGTAGGGGTCAGACAGACCGTTGGGGTCCATGGGGATCAGGTTACGAGCCTCCCGCACTGAGGGGGGAGCGAGGAGGGTGGAGGGAAAGAGGGAGGGAGAGGGTGAGAGAGAGAAAGTGAGACAGAGAAACAGAGTCAGACAATGGATAGCATAGATGGCCATACAGGTGCCATCTGATCTTAATTTGACCCAGTTTCTTACAGCAGGAAAATAATCCTGCAGCAACAGGAAATGTGAATATTATGTTGATTATAACGAATGTACATTATTGTAGGGGATGATAAAAATTGTATTAGGGCAAATCTAGTCTGAAATTACAAACTTTAGAAGCCAGTTTAAACTTGAAAACACTACAAGTCTACAATTCCTTCTGTGCATGAAAATTCTGCTACAATAGGATGATCAAATTAAGATATGGCATCTGTAGATGCACCACAGAGAGCATGACTTGTGGGAGTGTGTGCCTGTATTCAGCTCCCCCACTCCGCCTAGTGGTCAGTACCTGACAGTGCGAATGGTAGGGTGACATCAGTGGTGGGAAAAGTATCCAATTGTCATACTTGAGTAAAATGTCATCTGATGAAGATCATCAAAGGTTAGTGTTTAATTTAATCTCTATTTGTGCTTTTTGTGATTCCTCTTTGGCTGGAAAAATGGCAGGGTTTTTCTATGAGTTGGTGGTCACCTAACATAATAATTTGTGGTGCTTTCACTGTAAAGCCTATTTGAAATCGGACACTGTGGTGGGATTAACAACAGGATTACCTTTAAAATGGTATAAGATACATGTATTTCACTGGCTGTTGTCATATCATCCCGTTAACGGGATCTAAGCCATAAGATTTTAATCTTATTTTAATAGAAAATGACTCAATTAAAAGTCATCCTGTAAAATACTGCTTGAGTAAAAGTCTAAAAGTATTTGGTTTATTAAATATACTTAAGTATCAAAAGTAAAAGTAAAAGTATAAATAATTTCAAATTCCTTATATTAAGCAAACCAGATGGCACAATTTTCAAATATATATATATATTTTTTTACAGATAGCCAGGGGCACACTCCAACACTCAGACATTATTTACATACGAAGTACTTGTGTTCAATGAGTCTGGCAGATCAGAGGCAATAGGGATGACCAGGGATGTTCAATTGATAAGTGTGTGAATTGGACCATTATCATGTCCTGCTAAGCATTCGAAATGTAAGTAATTTTGGGTGTCAGGGAAAATGTATGGAGTAAAAATAGTACCTTATTTTATTTAGGAATGTATTGAAGTAAAAGTAAAATTTGTCAAAATATATATAGTAAAGTAAAGTACAGATAGCCTAAAAAATGACTTAAGTAGGACTTTAAAGTATTTTTACTTAGTACTTTACACCACCGGGTGACAGGGACATGTAACCACTGTCTCTATCAGTGGTTAGGGGCAACACCACCGGGTGACAGAGACATGTAAACCCTGTCTCTATCAGTGGTTAGGGACAACACCACCGGGTGACAGAGACATGTAAACCCTGTCTCTATCAGTGGTTAGGGACAACACCACCGGGTGACAGAGACATGTAAACCCTGTCTCTATCAGTGGTTAGGGACAACACCACCGGGTGACAGAGACATGTAAACCCTGTCTCTATCAGTGGTTAGGGACAACACCACCGGGTGACAGAGACATGTAAACCCTGTCTCTATCAGTGGTTAGGGACAACACCACCGGGTGACAGAGACATGTAAACCCCCTCTATCAGTGGTTAGGGACAACACCACCGGGTGACAGGACATGTAAACCCCTCTATCAGTGGTTAGGGACAACACCGGGTGACAGAGACATGTAAACCCTGTCTCTATCAGTGGTTAGGGGCAACACCACCGGGTGACAGAGACATGTAAACCCTGTCCCAGTGGCTATCAGTGGTTAGGGACAACACCACCGGGTGACAGAGACATGTAAACCCTGTCTCTATCAGTGGTTAGGGACAACACCACCGGGTGACAGAGACATGTAAACCCTGTCTCTATCAGTGGTTACATGTAAACCCTGTCTCTATCAGTGGTTAGGGACAACACCACCGGGTGACAGAGACATGTAAACCCTGTCTCTATCAGTGGTTAGGGACAACACCACCGGGTGACAGAGACATGTAAACCCTGTCTCTATCAGTGGTTAGGGACAACACCACCGGGTGACAGAGACATGTAAACCCTGTCTCTATCAGTGGTAGGGACAACACCACCGGGTGACAACACCCTGTCTCTATCACCGGGTGACAGAGACATGTAAACCCTGTCTCTATCAGTGGTTAGGGACAACACCACCGGGTGACAGAGACATGTAAACCCTGTCTCTATCAGTGGTTAGGGACAACACCACCGGGTGACAGAGACATGTAAACCCTGTCTCTATCAGTGGTTAGGGACAACACCACCGGGTGACAGAGACATGTAAACCCTGTCTCTATCAGTGGTTAGGGACAACACCACCGGGTGACAGAGACATGTAAACCCTGTCTCTATCAGTGGTTAGGGACAACACCACCGGGTGACAGAGACATGTAAACCCTGTCTCTATCAGTGGTTAGGGACAACACCACCGGGTGACAGAGACATGTAAACCCTGTCTCTATCAGTGGTTAGGGACAACACCACCGGGTGACAGAGACATGTAAACCCTGTCTCTATCAGTGGTTAGGGACAACACCACCGGGTGACAGAGACATGTAAAACCCTCTCTATCAGTGGTTAGGGACAACACCACCGGGTGACAGAGACATGTAAACCCTGTCTCTATCAGTGGTTAGGGACAACACCACCGGGTGACAGTAAAGACATGTAAACCCTGTCTCTATCAGTGGTTAGGGACACCCTGTCTCTATCAGTGGTTAGGGACCACCGGGTGACAGAGACATGTAAACCCTGTCTCTATCAGTGGTTAGGGACAACACCACCGGGTGACAGAGACATGTAAACCCTGTCTCTATCAGTGGTTAGGGACAACACCACCGGGGACAGAACATGTAAACCCTGTCTCATCAGTGGTTAGGGACACCGGGTGACAGACATGTAAACCCTGTCTCTATCAGTGGTTAGGGACAACACCACCGGGTGACAGAGACATGAGTCTCTATCAGTGGTTAGGGACAACACCACCGGGTGACAGAGACATGTAAACCCTGTCTCTATCAGTGGTTAGGGACAACACCACCGGGTGACAGACAGAGACATGTAAACCCTGTCTCTATCAGTGGTTAGGGACAACACCACCGGGTGACAGAGACATGTAAACCCTGTCTCTATCAGTGGTTAGGGACAACACCACCGGGTGACAGAGACAGTAAGTCTCTATCAGTGGTTAGGGACAAACCACCAGAGACATGTAAACCCTGTCTCTATCAGTGGTTAGGGACAACACCACCGGGTGACAGAGAGACATGTAAACCCTGTCTCTATCAGTGGTTAGTGGACAACACCACCGGGTGACAGACAGATCAGTGGTTAGGGACAACACCACCGGGTGACAGAGACATGTAAACCCTCTCTATCAGTGGTTAGGGACAACACCACCGGGTGACAGAGACATGTAAACCCTGTCTCTATCAGTGGTTAGGGACAACACCACCGGGTGACAGAGACATGTAAACCCTCTCTATCAGTGGTTAGGGACAACACCACCGGGTGACAGAGACATGTAAACCCTGTCTCTATCAGTGGTTAGGGACAACACCACCGGGTGACAGACATGTAAACCCCTCTCTACAGTGGTTAGGGACAACAACCCATGTCTCTATCAGTGGTTAGGGACAACACCACCGGGTGACAGAGACATGTAACACCCTGTGACCAAACCCTGTCTCTATCAGTGGTTAGGGACAACACCACCGGGTGACAGACATGTAAACCCTTGTCTCTATCAGTGGTTAGGGACAACACCACCGGGTGACAAACATGTAAACCATCTCTATCAGTGGTTAGGGACAACACCACCGGGTGACAGAGATGTAAACCCTTCTCTATCAGTGGTTAGGGACAAAACGGGTGACCATGTCTCTATCAGTGGTTAGGGACAACACCACCGGGTGACAGAGACATGTAAACCCTGTCTCTATCAGTGGTTAGGGACAACACCACCGGGTGACAGAGACATGTAGGGAAACAGAGGTGACCTGTCTCTATCAGTGGTTAGGGACAACACCACCGGGTGACAGAGACATGTAAACCCTGTCTCTATCAGTGGTTAGGGACAACACCACCGGGTGACAGAGACATGTAAACCCATTCTCTATCAGTGGTTAGGGACAACACCACCGGGTGACAGAGACATGTAAACCCTGTCTCTATCAGTGGTTAGGGACAACACAGAGACACTATCAGTGGTTAGGGGGTGACAGAGACATGTAAACCCTCTCTATCAGTGGTTAGGGACAACACCACCGGGTGACAGAGACATGTAACCCCTGTCTCTATCAGTGGTTAGGGACAACACCACCGGGTGACAGAGACATGTAAACCCTGTCTCTATCAGTGGTTAGGGACAACACCACCGGGTGACAGAGACATGTAAACCCTGTCTCTATCAGTGGTTAGGGACAACACCACCGGGTGACAGAGACATGTAAACCCTGTCTCTATCAGTGGTTAGGGACAACACCACCGGGTGACAGAGACATGTAACCCTGTCTCTATCAGTGGTTAGGGACAACACCACCGGGTGACAGAGACATGTAAACCCTGTCTCTATCAGTGGTTAGGGACAACACCACATGAGAGGGTGACAGAGACATGAGACATGTTAGGGAGTAAATTCACCCCATGTAAACCCTGTCTCTATCAGTGGACAACACCAGGTGACAGAGACATGTAAACCCTGTCTCTATCAGTGGTTAGAGGACAACACCACGGGTGACAGAGACATGTAAACCCTGTCTCTATCAGTGGTTAGGGACAACATCCCACCGGGTGACAGAGACATGTAAACCCTGTCTCTATCAGTGGTTAGGGACAACACCACCTGGGTGACAGAGACATGTAAACCCTGTCTCTATCAGTGGTTAGGGACAACACCACCGGGTGACAGAGACATGTAACCCCTGTCTCTATCAGTGGTTAGGGACAACACCACCGGGTGACAGAGACATGTAAACCCTGTCTCTATCAGTGGTTAGGGACAACACCACCGGGTGACAGAGACATGTAAACCCTGTCTCTATCAGTGGTTAGGGACAACACCCGGGTGACAGAGACATGTAAACCCTGTCTCTATCAGTGGTTAGGGACAACACCACCGGGTGACAGAGACATGTAAACCCTGTCCAGTGGTTAGGGACAACACAGTGGTTAGGGGCAGCCACCACCGGGTGACAGAGACATGTAAACCCTGTCTCACAGTGGTTGACAACACCACCCCTACTGGCCGGGCTCGAGAATGGGGACATGTAAACCCTGTCTCTATCAGTGGTTAGGACAACACCACCGGGTGACAGAGACATGTAAACCCTTCTAGGGTCTATCAGTGGTTATTGGACACCGGGTGACAGAGACATGTAAACCCTGTCTCTATCAGTGGTTAGGGACAACACCACCGGGTGACAGAGACATGTAAACCCTGTCTCTATCAGTGGTTAGGGACAACACCACCGGGTGACAGAGACATGTAAACCCTGTCTCTATCAGTGGTTAGGGACAACACCACCGGGTGACAGAGACATGTAAACCCTCTCTATCAGTGGTTAGGGACAACACCACCGGGTGACAGAGACATGTAAACCCTGTCTCTATCAGTGGTTAGGGCAACACCACCGGGTGACAGAGACATGTAAACCCTGTCTCTATCAGTGGTTAGGGACAACACCAGGTGACAGAGACATGTAAACCCAAGTCTCTATCAGTGGTTAGGGACAACACCACCGGGTGACAGAGACATGTAAACCCTGTCTCTATCAGTGGTTAGGGACAACACCACCGGGTGACAGAGACATGTAAACCCTGTCTCTATCAGTGGTTAGGGGCAACACCACCGGGTGACAGAGACATGTAAACCCTGTCTCTATCAGTGGTTAGGGGCAACACCACCGGGTGACAGAGACATGTAAACCGCCTCTATCAGTGGTTAGGGACAACACCACCGGGTGACAGAGACATGTAAACCCTCTCTATCAGTGGTTAGGGACAACACCACCGGGTGACAGAGACATGTAAACCCTCTCTATCAGTGGTTAGGGACAACACCACCGGGTGACAGAGACATGTAAACCCTCTCTATCAGTGGTTAGGGACAACACCACCGGGTGACAGAGACATGTAAACCCTCTCTATCAGTGGTTAGGGACAACACCACCGGGTGACAGAGACATGTAAACCCCTCTCTATCAGTGGTTAGGGACAACACCACCGGGTATGGGTCTCTATCAGTGGTTAACACCACCGGGTGACAGAGACATGTAAACCCCTCTATCAGTGGTTAGGGACAACACCACCGGGTGACAGAGACCTCTATCAGTGGTTAGGGACAACACCACCGGGTGACAGAGACATGTAAACCCCCTCTATCAGTGGTTAGGATGACAGACTCTGTCAGTGGTTAAACCCTTCTCCCCTCTATCAGTGTTGACCTGTGATCTAAGCCCTCTCTAGAGTGTCTCCTAAAGGCTGAGAACTTTTGTATGTCTCCTCCTCTTTCAGTGGTTAGGGACAACACCCCGTGACGGTCAGGTGGATCCTGCCTCTCTTCTCTGTATGCCTCTATCTTGACGGGTGACACAGGCTGGGCACCAGGCTCTTTACACCACGCTTGTGGACATTCATCTCACAACCTGTAGTACATGCACACAAGTATAGACCACTTCCAGTCAACACGATAAGGTTCATCCTGCTTACACAGACAGTGGTTCATCTCACAACCTGTAGTTTGGACAGACCACAAGAACCTTAGTACACACCAACACACACACACACAGAGAGATAATAACACGTGGTAAGAAACCACTCACACACATATACTTTACATTCATGCTAAACACACATCACAACTGCTGCTCTTATTATGATTGATAAATAGTGCACAATTGAAACACTTTCCCCCCAATCCCCCCGTCCCCAGAACACATGTAAATGTTGGACTATAACTTGTGCCTTCCTGTATTATACTGATGCTAAAACATTTATTCTCTTCTACTGAGACATTTACTTTATGTTGGTATTCTCATCTTTTATTATGTCTTATTGCTGTTCCAATGTCGAGAAGGAACCTGCAAGTCAGCATTTTGGCTAATAAAACTTGAAACAGAACGTCTGGTTACTTACAGGAGCATTTCATGCCCTGTTGGATAAGGCCATAGAGCAGAGAACCACAGTGATCACAGAACGTTGGAGAAGTGTAGGTCTGAGGTCGAAATCTGTGTTTACTCTTCAAGTCCTGAGAGAGAGAAAGAGACAGACAGACAAACAGACATGAGAGGAGTAAGTCATTCAGACAGACAGAGAGAGACATGAGAGGAGTAAGTCATTCAGACAGACAGAGAGAGACATGAGAGGAGTAAGTCATTCAGACAGACAGAGAGAGACATGAGAGGAGTAAGTCATTCAGACAGACAGAGAGAGACATGAGAGGAGTAAGTCATTCAGACAGACAGAGAGAGTCATGAGAGGAGTAAGTCATTCAGACAGACAGAGAGAGACATGAGAGGAGTAAGTCATTCAGACAGACATGAGAGAGAGACATGAGATGAATAAGTCATTCAGACAGACAGAGAGAGACATGAGAGGAGTAAGTCATTCAGACAGACAGAGAGAGACATGAGAGGAGTAAGTCATTCAGACAGACAGAGAGAGAGACATGAGAGGAGTAAGTCATTCAGACAGACAGAGAGAGTCATGAGAGGAGTAAGTCATTCAGACAGACATGAGAGGAGTAAGTCATTCAGACAGCAAGAGAGAGACATGAGAGGAGTAAGTCATTCAGACAGACATGAGAGGAGTAAGTCATTCAGACAGACAGAGAGAGACATGAGAGGAGTAAGTCATTCAGACAGACAGACAGAGACATGAGAGGAGTAAGTCATTCAGACAGACATGAGAGAGAGACATGAGATGAATAAGTCATTCAGACAGACAGAGAGAGACATGAGAGGAGTAAGTCATTCAGATAGACAGAGAGAGACATGAGAGGAGTAAGTCATTCAGACAGACAGAGAGAGAGACATGAGAGGAGTAAGTCATTCAGACAGACAGAGAGAGTCATGAGAGGAGTAAGTCATTCAGACAGACATGAGAGGAGTAAGTCATTCAGACAGACAGAGAGAGACATGAGAGGAGTAAGTCATTCAGACAGACAGAGAGAGACATGAGAGGAGTAAGTCATTCAGACAGACAGAGAGAGACATGAGAGGAGTAAGTCATTCAGACAGACAGAGAGAGACATGAGAGGAGTAAGTCATTCAGACAGACAGAGAGAGACATGAGAGGAGTAAGTCATTCAGACAGACAGAGAGAGATATGAGAGGAGTAAGTCATTCAGACAGACAGACAGACATGAGAGTAGTATCATTGAAACAGACAGACATGAGAGTAGTAAGTCATTGGGACAGACATGAGAGTAGCAAGTCATTGAGACAGACAGACATGAGAGTAGTAAGCCATTGAGACAGATAGACATGAGAGTAGTAAGTCATTGGTACAGACATGAGAGGAGTAAGTCATTGAGACAGACATGAGAGTAGTAAGCCAATGTGACAGACAGACATGAGAGTAGTATCATTGAAACAGACAGACATGAGAGTAGTAAGTCATTGGGACAGACATGAGAGTAGTAAGTCAATGAGACAGACAGAGAGAGACATGAGAGGAGTAAGTCATTCAGACAGACAGACAGACATGAGAGTAGTATCATTGAAACAGACAGACATAAGAGTAGTAAGTCATTGAGACAGACAGACAGGAGAGTAGTAAGTAATTGAGACAGACAGACATGAGTGTAGTAAGTCAATGAGACAGACAGAGAGAGACATGAGAGGAGTAAGTCATTCAGACAGACAGACATGAGAGTAGTAAGTTATTGAGACAGACAGACAGACAGACAGACATGAGAGTAGTAAGTTATTGAGACAGACAGACAGACATGAGAGTAGTAAGTTATTCAGACGGACAGACAGAGAGTAGTAAGTCATTGAGACAGAAAGACAGACATGAGAGTAGTAAGTTATTCAGACAAACAGACATGAGAGTAGTAAGTTATTCAGACAGACAGACAGACAGAGAGTAGTAAGTCATTGAGACAGACAGACAGACAGACAGACAGACAGACAGACAGACAGACAGACAGACAGACAGACAGACAGACAGACAGACAGACAGACAGAGAGTAGTAAGTTATTCAGACGGACAGACAGAGAGTAGTAAGTCATTGAGACAGAAAGACAGACATGAGAGTAGTAAGTTATTGAGACAGACAGACAGACATGAGAGTAGTAAGTTATTCAGACGGACAGACAGAGAGTAGTAAGTCATTGAGACAGAAAGACAGACATGAGAGTAGTAAGTTATTCAGACAGACAGACATGAGAGTAGTAAGTTATTCAGACAGACAGACAGACAGAGAGTAGTAAGTCATTGAGACAGACAGACAGACAGACAGACAGACAGACAGACAGACAGACAGACAGACAGACAGACAGACAGACAGACAGACAGACAGACAGACAGACAGACAGACAGAGAGTAGTAAGTCATTCAGACAGACATGAGAGTAGTAAGTTATTCAGACAGACATGAGAGTAGTAAGTTATTCAGACAGACAGACAGACAGACAGAGAGTAGTAAGTTATTCAGACAGACAGACAGACAGACAGACAGACAGACAGACAGACAGACAGACAGACAGACAGACAGACAGACAGACAGACAGACAGACAGACAGACAGACAGACAGAGAGTAGTAAGTCATTGAGACAGACAGACAGACAGACAGACAGACAGACAGACAGACAGACAGACAGACAGACAGACAGACAGACAGACAGACAGACAGACAGACAGACAGACAGACAGACAGACAGAGAGTAGTAAGTCATTCAGACAGACATGAGAGTAGTAAGTTATTCAGACAGACATGAGAGTAGTAAGTTATTCAGACAGACAGACAGACAGACAGACAGACAGACAGACAGACAGACAGACAGACAGACAGACAGACAGACAGACAGACAGACAGACAGACAGACAGACAGACAGACAGACAGACAGACAGACAGACAGACAGACAGACAGACAGACAGACAGACAGACAGACAGACAGACAGAGAGTAGTAAGTTATTCAGACAGACAGACAGACATGAGAGTAGTAAGTTATTCAGACAGACAGACAGACAGACAGACAGACAGACAGACAGACAGACAGACAGACAGACAGACAGACAGACAGACAGACAGACAGACAGACAGACAGAGAGTAGTAAGTTATTCAGACAGTAGTAGTAAGTTATTCAGACAGACAGACAGAGAGTAGTAAGTTATTCAGACAGACAGACAGACAGACAGACAGAGAGTAGTAAGTTATTCAGACAGACAGACAGACAGACAGAGTAGTAAGTTATTCAGACAGACAGACAGAGAGTAGTAAGTTATTCAGACAGACAGACAGAGAGTAGTAAGTTATTCAGACAGACAGACAGACAGAGAGTAGTAAGTTATTCAGACAGACAGACAGACAGACAGACAGAGAGTAGTAAGTTATTCAGACAGACAGACAGAGAGTAGTAAGTTATTCAGACAGACAGACAGAGAGTAGTAAGTCATTGAGACAGACAGACAGACAGACAGAGAGTAGTAAGTCATTCAGACAGACAGACAGAGAGTAGTAAGTTATTCAGACAGACAGACAGAGAGTAGTAAGTTATTCAGACAGACAGACAGAGAGTAGTAAGTTATTCAGACAGACAGACAGAGAGTAGTAAGTTATTGAGACAGACAGACAGACAGACAGAGAGTAGTAAGTCATTGAGACAGACAGACAGACAGACAGAGAGTAGTAAGTCATTGAGACAGACAGACAGACAGACAGAGTAGTAAGTCATTGAGACAGACAGACAGACAGAGAGTAGTAAGTCATTGAGACAGACAGACAGACAGACAGAGAGTAGTAAGTCATTGAGACAGACAGACAGACAGACAGAGAGTAGTAAGTCATTGAGAGAAGAACATCCTCGTGTTTATGTGTTGTGATAAGCATTGAGACAGACAGGGGGGGAAATGAGGAGAAATGAGGGAGAGTTTGAGAGTGGTATATTCATGACAACCAATAACATTTCTCTGCTGGGAAGAGAGTTCGATATGTTAATGAATGTGTTCCTGGGGAAGCCTGAATCATCTCTATCTGCTTTTCAGCTTATCAGTTTCTTCCCCGTCCACATCCCCTTCCTCTCTGTCTGTCTTCCTCTCCTCACCCTCTCTACTCCCCAAACCCCATCTCACACCCTTTGAGCTTAACTTTGAGAACACCCCCCGCCTCTTTCATTCTCTGCCAACTCTCGCTCTCTCTCCATCAGGCAGTTTCTGAGCCAAGCTCTTCCTCCCAATTCCACCCTGTCAATCGTTCTCCCTTGCATACACACACACATACACTCAATAGTGTGCTCTCTCTCTCTCTCTCTCTCTCTCTCTCTCTCTCTCTCTCTCTCTCTCTCTCTCTCTCTCTCCCTCTCCCTCTCCCTCTCCCTCTCCCTCTCCCTCTCCCTCCCTCTCCCTCTCCCTCTCCCTCTCCCTCTCCCTCTCCTCTCCCTCTCTCTCTCTCTCTCTCTCTCTCTCTCTCTCTCTCTCTCTCTCTCTCTCTCTCCCCTCTCTCTCTCTCTGACCTAATTTCTGATCCAGTTTATTTAGCTGGCAGATAAAAGTCTGAAAAAAGACAAACCTCTTTGAAATCCCAAAGAGAGACAGAGAGAGAGAGCAATCTGTTCACACTCTCTACCTCTGCTCATGTCTCTCAGTCTTCCTCCCCCTCTCAACCTGGATCCCTCACTCCTCCTCCCTCCTCTTTGTTTTATCTTCTCTGTCATTCTCTCTCTTTCTCTTCCTCTCTCTGGATGGATTGGCAAGATAAAGGGAGGAGGGAGGGAGGCCTGAAAAGGTGAAGTGTGGAGTGGAGGGATGAATAGATGGAGAGACGTAAAGATCTTTATAAGGATAAATGACAGTAAAGGCGCAGTGGAGGAAGGGAATGACAGACAGAGGGACAGGTGTGTGTGTGTGTGTGTGTGTGTGTGTGTGTGTGTGTGTGCGGCTGTCTGGAATGATGGATGGATATGGGAGGAGGGATGGAAGGGAGGAAGGAGGGATGGAAGGTGAGTGTAAAAGCTGGGAGAAGGGGGAAGATTGACTCACTTCTGTAGGAGCAGTGGGGGCTCCAGGACAGGTGAAGGTTACATACTCATGACATCGCTTGTGGACAGAGAAACTGCACACTGCCACAAAACACAGAGCAGAAAGACACATTACTACATCCAAATCCATTTGATCCCTGTTTATAAAAACCTCATCTGATTCCAAGAATAATGTGGACAATGTGTGTGTTCTAGTCTTTGTCAAATAAAAAAACTAACTGCTGAATGTCATTGTGATCCAGATTGTTCACTAGGGGTTCAATGTCAAAAACACAATGCATCAATCAATACCAAGATAAAATATTCCTTCATCAATGGTATAATTGCTGTTAACGTCTTTGGACAAATGCATTTGTAAAATGTGTCGTAAAAAAAGCGGAAATGATCGGCTGATTAATTATAATTTATGATCCAATAATCCTTACCTTGACATTGAAATCCCTGCTTTCCAATTCCCCTGTGTGGAACAAACCATAACAACACAGAAACCATCACTGATCTTACAAACCACACAACTGAAAGGACTGGCCTGCTCAGTGGAAGATGAGCAGATGGGCCTGAACAGAAAGAGGTGCATCATTTGGTGCAGTGCTGTAAACCACGAATAATCCAATGTTAAAAAATCAAGATGACTATCGCACTTATAGATATGGCTCCTTCTTTTGTTTTATCAAATAACAGCAGCCGACAAGGACGCATCAGCAGAAACCCTCAGAATTATGGGTTGTTGTGGCAAAAACATGTCCTTGTGACAGCTTTTCTGGAATAAAACAGCAGAAATACAGTGAGAGTCTGAGAGTGAGCTGCAGGACATAGATTACTACACTTACTGTAGTGCTGATCAGGTCAACTAGGAGAGAGAGGGGGGAGTGGGGTTATTGCCTGTCTCACACACACACCAAACACACATACACCCACTCCTAACCCACCCCCCCCCTTCTCTTCCTCCCCCTCCTTCTCCTCTTCCTGTTCCTCTTCCTCCCCCTCCTTCTCCTCTTCCTGTTCCTCTTCCTCCCCCTCCTTCTCCTCCTCCTGTTCCACTTCTTCCAGAGTTGCAGTCTTCTGCTTTCCTGTCTCCTTAGATCTTAATTGAATAATTAAAGCTATTGATTGGCTAAAGAGTCCACTCAGCCAGTTTACTGACTGTGAATCAGCTGCTAATTAAAAGGTAAGCAGCAGAGAGGTGGGAGAACAACACCCTACAGAGAGAGGGCCCTTGAGGATCACACTGAAGTACCCCCCCCCAGGTTCATCTCAATAGTCACAGAGTTCTCCTCTCCTCTCCTCTCCTCTCCTCTCCTCTCCTCTCCTCTCCTCTCCTCTCCTCTCCTCTCCTCTCCTCTCCTCTCCTCTCCTCTCCTCTCCTCTCCTCTCCTCTAATCTCCTCTCCTTCATTTGCACTGTCTGACAACGACAAGCTTGTGACCTAGCGAAGGAGGGGAAATGACATCCGTCATATTGGTTTCACCTCTCCAGTGTTTCCATATCAGCACAGATGAAGGAGAGGAGACGAGGAGTGTAAACCACTCTAGGTGGTTCAGTACTATGACAGTTCTTTGTACTGTCCACCAGAGAGTGCCAGAGAGGCAGAGCTACAGTAGACAGGCCAAACAGCACCACCTGATGGTCATAGGATGACAGGACAGAAGACAAGCCAAAATCATCTATCTGGAGAATCCTATTATATTAGGAAAGTAGGGAAAGGGAAACTGACTACCTAGTCAATTGTACAACTGAATGCATTCAACTGAAATGTGTCTTCCTCATTTAAACCAACCCCTCTGAATCAGAATAAAGATACATATCTATTTATTTGGCCATACATCCACCACATATACATGGCTGTCATATGATAATGTGTAGCGATCTATTCTTGTACCAGGGGAATGGAGAGGAGACCCTGTGAAGTCTCGACAAAGGCCCTGCAGGCAGAATATTGACAATGGAAAGTCTCCTTTCAATCCCCTGGTGTTTGTTGTCAATAGTATACAGCCCTAGAGGATGTGATTTGAACTGTGTCTATTGTAGGAAACCAGTAGAATCTCCACAGGGAGAGATGCAGAGATGCCTGTAACTCGTGTGGAAGACTGCTGTCTGGAGTGCTATGGTATTTTTGTGATGTGTATTTTTAAACGACCAAACCAAAATCTGAGAGAGCGCTACCATATCTATCTTTCCTTAGTTAAATAATCAGACTGTAACTTTGACAGTCATTCACCGAAATGTACTGCAAACTTCCCAGAGGCTGTTGGCTAGAGGAGAGGCCTGCACTCAGCCTACCCTCTCCACCATATGTCCACACACATCCACGCACAGAGACGTGCACACACAGATTCTACACTGGCCTGCTTTGGGTGTGTCTGCCAGAATGAGCTTACTGTAGGTGATACTGGGGTTCCAACCAGTCTTGGGTCATGTATGGTGGCTGTGTGAGCATGAACACGTGTGTTACTGTGTGTGTTTTGTGTCTGTGTACACACACTGTCCTGTCTAGTGGCGTGTGTGTGTTTTGCCAGATGAAGTTGGTGCTGTGGCTGCAGTTTTAGAGTTAGTGGGAAGATTGAAGAGGTGGCCAGTGAACTATTGAGACCTGGAGTGTTTGTAATTGTGGGTTTCTGCAGATTCATAATGTGTGTGTAAGTGTGGGTTTTTGCAGATTCATAATGTGTGTGTAAGTGTGGGTTTCTGCAGATTCATAATGTGTGTGTAAGTGTGGGTTTTTGCAGATTCATAATGTGTGTGTAAGTGTGGGTTTTTGCAGATTCATAATGTGTGTGTAAGTGTGGGTTTTTGCAGATTCATAATGTGTGTGTAAGTGTGGGTTTTTGCAGATTCATAATGTGTGTGTAAGTGTGGGTTTTTGCAGATTCATAATGTGTGTGTTAGTGTGGGTTTCTGCAGATACATAATGTGTGTGTAAGTGTGGGTTTCTGCAGATTCATAATGTGTGTGTAAGTGTGGGTTTCTGCAGATTCATAATGTGTGTGTAAGTGTGGGTTTTTGCAGATTCATAATGTGTGTGTAAGTGTGGGTTTTTGTAGATTCATAATGTGTGTGTAAGTGTAGGTTTCTGCAGATTCATAATGTGTGTGTAAGTGTGGGTTTCTGCAGATTCATAATGTGTGTGTAAGTGTGGGTTTCTGCAGAGTCATAATGTGTGTGTTAGTGTGGGTTTCTGCAGATTCATAATGTGTGTGTAAGTGTGGGTTTCTGCAGATTCATAATGTGTGTGTAAGTGTGGGTTTCTGCAGATTCATAATGTGTGTGTAAGTGTGGGCTTCGGCAGATTCATAATGTGTGTGTAAGTGTGGGTTTCTGCAAATTCATAATGTGATTGTAAGTGTGGGTTTCTGCAGATACATAATGTTATTTTAAGTGTGGGTTTCTGCAGATTCATAATGTGTGTGTTAGTGTGGGTTTCTGCAGATTCATAATGTGTGTGTTAGTGTGGGTTTCTGCAGATTCATAATGTGATTGTAAGTGTGGGTTTCTGCAGATTCATAATGTTATTTTAAGTGTGGGTTTCTGCAGATTCATAAAGTGTGTGTAAGTGTGGGTTTCTGCTGATTCATAATGTGTGTGTGTGAGTGTGGGTTACCAGGTGAAGGCTGTGCAGGGGCTGCAGTTTGTGGGATGTTTGCAGAGGCGAGCTGGGAACTAGTGAAGCATGTTTTCTGTTGTGTGTATTTAGCTGTGTGTGTATTTAGCCGTGTGTGTGTTTAGCTGTGTGTGTATTTAGCTGTGTGTGTATTTAGCTGTGTGTGTGTATTTAGCTGTGTGTGTGTATTTCGCTGTGTGTGTATTTAGCTGTGTGTGTGTATTTAGCCGTGTGTGTGTTTAGCTGTGTGTGTATTTAGCTGTGTGTGTGTATTTAGCCGTGTGTGTGTTTAGCTGTGTGTGTATTTAGCTGTGTGTGTGTATTTCGCTGTGTGTGTATTTAGCTGTGTGTGTATTTAGCTGTGTGTGTGTATTTAGCCGTGTGTGTGTTTAGCTGTGTGTGTATTTAGCTGTGTGTGTGTATTTCGCTGTGTGTGTATTTCGCTGTGTGTGTATTTCGCTGTGTGTGTATTTAGCTGTGTGTGTGTATTTAGCCGTGTGTGTGTTTAGCTGTGTGTGTATTTAGCTGTGTGTGTGTATTTCGCTGTGTGTGTATTTCGCTGTGTGTGTTTATTTCGCTGTGTGTGTATTTCCTTAAGTGTGTATTGAGCTGTGTGTGTATTTCGCTGTGTGTGTGTATTTTGCTGTGTGTGTGTGTATTTCGCTGTGTGTGTGTATTTCGCTGTGTGTGTGTATTTTGCTGTGTGTGTGTGTATTTCGCTGTGTGTGTGTATTTCACTGTGTGTGTGTGTGTGTATTTCGCTGTGTGTGTGTGTGTGTATTTCGCTGTGTGTGTGTATTTCGCTGTGTGTGTGTATTTCGCTGTGTGTGTGTATTTCGCTGTGTGTGTGTATTTCGCTGTGTGTGTGTATTTAGCTGTGTGTGTGTATTTCGCTGTGTGTGTGTATTTCGCTGTGTGTGTGTGTGTGTATTTCGCTGTGTGTGTGTATTTCGCTGTGTGTGTGTATTTCGCTGTGTGTGTGTATTTCGCTGTGTGTGTGTATTTCGCTGTGTGTGTGTGTGTGTATTTCGCTGTGTGTGTGTATTTCGCTGTGTGTGTGTATTTCGCTGTGTGTGCGTATTTCGCTGTGTGTGCGTATTTCGCTGTGTGTGTGTATTTCGCTGTGTGTGTGTATTTCGCTGTGTGTGTATTTCGCTGTGTGTGTGTATTTCGCTGTGTGTGTGTATTTCGCTGTGTGTGTGTATTTCGCTGTGTGTGTGTATTTTGCTGTGTGTGTGTATTTCGCTGTGTGTGTGTATTTCGCTGTGTGTGTATTTCGCTATGTGTGTGTGTGTATTTTGCTGTGTGTGTGTGTATTTCGCTGTGTGTGTATTTCGCTATGTGTGTGTGTGTATTTTTGTGTGTGCTGTGTGTGTGTGTATTTTGCTGTGTGTGTGTATTTACCAGATGAAGTCAGTGCAGTGGCTGCAGAAGGTGGGCTGTTTGAAGAAGCGAGCGGTGAACTGGTGGTCCTTGACCTCGATGATCCTCTTGTGTTTCAGCGCCCCCTTCCTCTGGAACACTGGCACCCTGGGAGGCTGGGTGAGAGGGGAGGGCAGGGGAGAGGCCCCAGGGGTGGCCACGGGGGAGGCCAGGGTCAGGGGGGAGAGGGAAGGGGACGGGGACACAGGAGTAGACATGCTGCCTGGAGGGATGGGAGGAGAGGGGAAAGGAGAGGTGATGGAGAGGAGGGATGGGAGGAGAGGGGAGAGGGAGAGAGAGGATGGTAGAGGACAGTTGGAGATGAGATGGGTGCATAGTAGTAAGAGAGAGAGAGAGAGAGAGAGAGAATAAAAGGACCCAGACAGGGGACAGAGGGATGAGCAGAGGGAGAGGGAGAGAGAGAGAGAGAGAGAGAGAGAGAGAGAGAGAGAGAGAGAGAGAGAGAGAGAGAGAGAGAGAGAGAGAGAGAGAGAGAGAGAGAGAGAGAGAGAGAATAAAAGGACCCAGACAGGGGACAGAGGGATGAGCAGAGGGAGAGGGAGGGAGAGAGAATGTATAAAAAAGAGAGAGGTTAATTCACACATTGAGACAGAGCTCTCCTCAGAGACCCAGAGACACAGAACGATTAGTGAAATTCACACTGTGTCCCACATATGTCCCACTTCATACTCGCTCGCTTTCTCTCTCTCACCCCATCTATCCTCATCGCCACGCCACGCCAACCTCCCACATTCCCCTGACAACCAAACACCCTGAGTTGCCCTGACAACCAAACACCCTTATCACATGTCAACTGCACCTCCTGCTGCACCCCCCCACACTACTCCAATATTAGAACTGGTACCCTCTCTGTCCTTGTCTCCTTCCTCTTTGTCCTGATTTGATATTGTGTTCATTTCTCCATAAAAGTTTGGACTGTATTCTCATGCACAGTCTATATGAGTCAAACGTGAGGAAATGTGAAATATTTAACTGAGAGAAGAGGAGTAGCAGACTGCTAAATGATAAATGAAACCACAACAGAGATTGAATGAATAAGTAAATAAGCCGAGAGCGTACAGCATAGCAAACAGGACCTGTTGAAATGATTATGGCACACCGGAAGATGGAGGAAATCGATCCAATGGGTGAATACCAGAGACAGGGAGGGCTGAAAGAACACAGAAACAGAACAAACTAATTCAAGAAAAAAAGGAAATCCTCAACAAATAAGGAACAGAGTGGAAAGCTGCTTGGGAGATAGAAGTGGAAGGAGAGAGGGAGAAACAAAGAGAAAGAGAAAACATTACCTGTATTTGTGGTTGTTTGGGCTGACAGACTTGATCAAAGAGCAGGCTTCTACTCTTCCTCTCCCCCTCTCTTTATCTCTCCTCCTTTGATAGGCAGCCTGCTATCGCTCTGAACCTGTCACTGGTCACGTCAAAAAAGAAAAAGTGAAGGAAAGAGAGAGAGAAAGGCAAGTGGTGGCAGGGAGGAAGATCAGGGACGAAGAGCTGGGAGGAAGAGCTGGGAAAAGAGCTGCCTACAAAAAAAGAGCAAGTAACAAGGGATGAGATTGAAGCTTTCCAAGAACGAGAGAAGACAGAGGAGGAGTGGACTGCTATGTATCCGTTAAGTTAACCCACACAGGGTGAAGAGGGAGAAGAGATGGAGAGATGGAAATCTCTTTTCAAGATTCATTCTGTTTTACCAAGAGGAAGACGGGATAGGAGAGAGAGAGAGAGGAGAGGGAGGGAGAGAGGAATAGGCAGCAATTCATTTTGAAATCTGGGTTACATCTCTCTGGAGAGAGACAAAGCGAGAGAGCAAGTGATGGAGGGAGAAGAAGGGGGGCTATTTTGCCACCATCACTATGGACTAACACCGACCAACAGTCTAACACTTCTCACAGTGACAGACTGATAGAGAGGAAGGAGTAAGACAGACGGATGCTCTTGATAGATCAGTGTCTCTAAACAACACCAGTATATCAAGG
>NC_060187.1:79035932-79152565 GCF_021184085.1 Oncorhynchus gorbuscha
GAGGAGAGAGGGAAGGAGAGAGGTATAGAGGAGAGAGGTATAGAGGAGAGATCGAAGGAGGGAGGTATAGAAGAGAGAGGGAAGGAGAGAGGTATAGAGGAGAGAGGTATAGAGGAGAGAAGGAAGGAGAGAGGTATAGAGGAGAGAGGTATAGAGGAGAGAGGTATAGAGGAGAGAGGTATAGAGGAGAGAGGGAAGGAGAGAGGTATAGAGGAGAGAGGTATAGAGGAGAGATGGAAGGAGGGAGGTATAGAGGTGAGATGGAAGGTGAGAGGTATAGTGGAGAGAGGGAAGGAGGGAGGTATAGAGGTGAGATGGAAGGAGAGAGGTATAGAGGGGAGATGGAAGGAGAGAGGTATAGAGGAGAGATGGCAGGAGGGAGGTATAAAGGACAGAGGGAAGGAGGGAGGTATAGAGGTATAGAGGAGAGCAGGAAGGAGAGAAGTATAGAGGAGAGAGGGAAGAAGGGAAGTTTAGAGGTATAGAGGAGAGAGGGAAGGAGGGAGGTATAGAGGAGAGCGGGAAGGAGTGAAGTATAGAGGAGAGAGGGAAGAAGGGAGGTATAGAGGTATAAAGGAGAGAGGGAAGGAGGGAGGTATAAAGGAGAGAGGGAAGGAGGGAGGTATAGAGGAGAGATGGAAGGAGGGAGGTATAGAGGAGAGAGGGAAGGAGGGAGGTATAGAGGAAAGAGGGAAGGAGGGAGGTATAGAGGAGAGATGGAAGGAGGGAGGTATAGAGGAGAGATGGAAGGAGGGAGGTAGAGGTATAGAGGAGAGAGGGAAGGAGGGAGGTATAGAGGTATAGAGGAGAGAGGGAAGGAGAGAAGTATAGAGGTATAGAGGAGAGAGGTATAGAGGAGAGAGGTATAGAGGAGAGAGGGAAGAAGGGAGGTATAGAGGAGAAAGGGAAGGAGTGAAGTATGGAGGAGAGAGGGAAGAAGGGAGGTATAGAGGTATAGAGGAGAGAGGGAAGGAGAGAGGTATAGCGGAGAAAGGGAAGGAGTGAAGTATAGAGGAGAGAGGGAAGAAGGGAGGTATAGAGGAGAGAGGGAAGGAGGGAGGTAGAGGAGAGATGGAAGGAGGGAGGTATAGAGGAGAGATGGAAGGAGGGAGGTAGAGGTATAGAGGAGAGAGGGAAGGAGGGAGGTATAGAGGTATAGAGGAGAGAGGGAAGGAGAGAGGTGTAGAGGAGAGAGGGAAGAAGGGAGGTATAGAGGTATTGTGGAGAGAGGGAAGGAGAGAGGTATAGAGGAGAAAGGGAAGGAGTGAAGTATAGAGGAGAGAGGGAAGGAGGGAGGTATAGAGGGGAATGGGAAGGAGTGAAGTATAGAGGAGAGAGGGAAGAAGGGAGGTATAGAGGTATAGAGGAGAGAGGGAAGGAGGGAGGTATAGAGGTATAGAGGAGAGAGGGAAGAAGGGAGGTATAGAGATATAGAGGAGAGAGGGAAGGAGAGAGGTATAGAGGAGAAAGGGAAGGAGTGAAGTATAGAGGAGAGAGGGAAGAAGGGAGGTATAGAGGTATTGTGGAGAGAGGGAAGGAGAGAGGTATAGAGGAGAAAGGGAAGGAGTGAAGTATAGAGGAGAGAGGGAAGGAGGGAGGTATAGAGGAGAAAGGGAAGGAGTGAAGTATAGAGGAGAGAGGGAAGAAGGGAGGTATAGAGGTATAGAGGAGAGAGGGAAGGAGGGAGGTATAGAGGTATAGAGGTATAGAGGAGAGAGGGAAGGAGGGAGGTATAGAGGTATAGAGGAGAGAGCGAAGGAGAGAGGTATAGAGGAGAGAGGGAAGGAGAGAGGTAGAGGTATAGAGGAGAGAGGGAAGGAGGGAGGTATAGAGGTATAGAGGAGAGAGGGAAGGAGAGAGGTATAGAGGAGAGAGGGAAGAAGGGAGGTATAGAGGTATAGAGGAGAGAGGTATAGAGGAGAGAGGTATAGAGGAGAGATGGAAGGAGGGAGGTATAGAGGAGAGAGGGAAGGAGAGAGGTATAGAGGAGAGAGGGAAGAAGGGAGGTATAGAGGTATAGAGGAGAGAGGGAAGGAGAGAGGTATAGAGGAGAGAGGGTAGGAGAGAGGTATAGAGGTATAGAGGGAAGGAGGGAGGTATAGTGGAGAGATGGAAGGAGGGAGGTATAGAGGAGAGAGGGAAGGAGGGAGGTATAGAGGTATAGAGGAGAGAGGGAAGGAGAGAGGTATAGAGGAGAGAGGGAGGAGGGAGGTATAGAGGAGAGATGGAAGGAGGGAGGTATAGAGGAGAGAGGGAAGGAGGGAGGTATAGAGGAGAGATGGAAGGAGGGAGGTATAGAGGTATTGAGGAGAGAGGGAAGGAGGGAGGTATAGAGGAGAGATGGAAGGAGGGAGGTATAGAGGAGAGAGGGAAGGAGGGAGGAATAGAGGAGAGAGGAAAGGAGTGAGGTATAGAGGAGAGAGGGAGGAGGGAGGTATAGAGGAGAGATGGAAGGAGGGAGGTATAGAGGAGAGATGGAAGGAGGGAGGTATAGAGGTATTGAGGAGAGAGGGAAGGAGGGAGGTATAGAGGAGAGATGGAAGGAGGGAGGTATAGAGGAGAGAGGGAAGGAGGGAGGTATAGAGGTATAGAGGAGAGAGGTATAGAGGAGAGAGGGAGGAGGGAGGTATAGAGGAGAGATGGAAGGAGGGAGGTATAGAGGAGAGAGGGAAGGAGGGAGGTATAGAGGAGAGATGGAAGGAGGGAGGTATAGAGGTATTGAGGAGAGAGGGAAGGAGGGAGGTATAGAGGAGAGATGGAAGGAGGGAGGTATAGAGGAGAGAGGGAAGGAGGGAGGAATAGAGGAGAGAGGAAAGGAGTGAGGTATAGAGGAGAGATGGAAGGAGGGAGGTATAGAGGAGAGAGGGAAGGAGGGAGGTATAGAGGAGAGAGGGAAGGAGGGAGGTATAGAGGAGAGATGGAAGGAGGGAGGTATAGAGGTATTGAGGAGAGAGGGAAGGAGGGAGGTATAGAGGAGAGAGGGAAGGAGGGAGGTATAGAGGAGAGATGGAAGGAGGGAGGTATAGAGGTATTGAGGAGAGAGGGAAGGAGGGAGGTATAGAGGAGAGATGGAAGGAGGGAGGTATAGAGGAGAGAGGGAAGGAGGGAGGAATAGAGGAGAGAGGAAAGGAGTGAGGTATAGAGGAGAGATGGAAGGAGGGAGGTATAGAGGAGAGAGGGAAGGAGGGAGGTATAGAGGAGAGATGGAAGGAGGGAGGTATAGAGGTATTGAGGAGAGAGGGAAGGAGGGAGGTATAGAGGAGAGATGGAAGGAGGGAGGTATAGAGGAGATAGGGAAGGAGGGAGGAATAGAGGAGAGAGGAAAGGAGTGAGGTATAGAGGAGAGAGGGAAGGAGGGAGGTATAGAGGGGAGATGGAAGTAGGGAGGTATAGAGGAGAGAGGGAAGGAGGGAGGTATAGAGGAGCGAGGGAAGGAGGGAGGTATAGAGGAGCGAGGGAAGGAGGGAGGTATAGAGGAGAGAGGGAAGAAGGGAGGTATAGGGGAGAGAGGGAAGGAGGGGGTATAGAGGAGAGAGGGAAGGAGGGAGGTATAGAGGAGCGAGGGAAGAAGGGAGGTATAGGGGAGAGAGGGAAGGAGGGGGTATAGAGGGGAGATGGAAGGAGGGGGGTATAGAAGAGATGGCTGTTAAGCTCTGCACCACAGGCAGGTGTTTCAAATCCTCCCAGGTGCTGTTTTCTGATCAGTACATGATCAATCTGCTCCACCACAGCAGGGACCTGAGTTAGTGTGTGTGTGTGTGTGTGTGTGTGTGTGTGTGTGTGTGTGTGTGTGTGTGTGTGTGTGTGTGTGTGTGTGTGTGTGTGTGTGTGTGTGTGTGTGTGTGTGTGTGTGTGTGTGTGTGTGTGTGTGTGTGTGTGTGTGTGTGCGTGTCCATGTGACCCAGTAGTGTGCATGTGTATGTGACTGAAGACAGAGAGAGTGTGAGAAAGGGGAAGAGAATGAACATTAGAGAGGGGGAAATAGAGAGATGGAGAGAAGTGGGAAAGAGAGGAATGGAGGGATAGAGCTATAAGAACTGGTGTGAGGGGGCTTAATGACATTCAGCTCAGGGTCCTGGGAAGGTACCAACACACATCCACCCTTAACCTCCAGGCATCAGTGGAGGTCTGACAGGATTGGAAATGTGTTAGTAGCATGATAATACCTCAAACTTGCCTTCTGATCATTCTGATTCATTTTGCTTGCCTTTTGGCCTCCACATGCTTCCCAGCCAAACAGTTCGGAAGAATTTGTAGATACAGTACCAGTAAAAAGTTTGGACACACCTACACATTCAAGGGTTTTTCTTTATTTTTTACTATTTTCTACAGGGATGAATAATAGTGAAGACATCAAAACTATGAAATAACACATGGAATCATGTAGTAGGCAAAAAAGTGTTAAACATATAAAAATATATTTTATATTTGAGATTATTCAAAGTAGCCACCATTTGCCTTAATGACAGCTTTGCACACTATTGGCATTCTCTCAACCAGCTTCATGACCTGGAATGCATTTCAGTTAACAGGTGTGTCTTGTTAAAAGTTAATTTGTGGAATTTGTGGAATTTCTTTCCATCTTAATGCGTTTGAGCAAATCAGTTGTGTTGTGACAAGGTATGGGGTATACAGAAGATAGCCCTATTTGGGAAAAGAACAAGTCCATATAATGGCAAGAACAGCTCAAATAAGTAAAGAGAAACGACAATCGATCATTACTTTAAGACATGAAAATCAGTCAATCCTCGGCAAAAACATCCAAATTAATGACAGATTTCTTGATTTGTCTTAGATTAATTCTGACTGGCTACGGAGTCTCAAAATGAACAAACAGAACTATTGCTGCTTTTTTCTCCCTTTTCAAGCGAACGTCTTTTAAGGAAGTATGGGAGCACTGTCACGACTTCCGCCTAAGGCGTTTCCTCTCCTTGTTCGGGCGGCGTTCGGCGGTCGACGTCACCGATCTTCTAGCCATCGTTGATCCACCTTTCATTTTCCATTTGTTTTGTCTTGTTTTTTGTTTTATTACCTGTGCTTTGTGGCAGCCGGTACTTTGTACTTGGATTTTGTACGTTGTGCTGCCTCACATGTTCATTGGACATTTGTTTTGTGACGCGGTAGCGTTCTGTGCAATTGATTACATTATCTCTGCTCTCCTTCGCCTGACTTCTATGCAGCAGCTACACTCACCACCTGACAAGCACACTCATTCGGTTGTAGGCGCCAGCCGAACTGAAGCCTTTACACCTATCCAATCCTCAGGGATCTACGCAGGTGTCAACATGGTAGAGCAGTGTTTCCCAAATTGGGTCCTCAGGACTCCGAGGAGGGCATGTTTAGTGTTTAGCCCTAGCACTACACAGCTGATTCAAATAATCAACTAATCATCAAGTTTTGATCATTTGAATCAGCTGTGTTAGTTGGGTTGAGAGTTGAGGCAGGGTGTGTGATGTGTACTGTAGTTGGGTTGAGAGTTGAGGCAGGGTGTGTGATGTGTACTGTAGTTGGGTTGAGAGTTGATAGTTGAGGCAGGGTGTGTGATGTGTACTGTAGTTGGGTTGAGAGTTGATAGTTGAGGCAGGGTGTGTGATGTGTACTGTAGTTGGGTTGAGAGTTGAGGCAGGGTGTGTGATGTGTACTGTAGTTGGGTTGAGGCAGGGTGTGTGATGTGTACTGTAGTTGGGTTGAGGCAGGGTGTGTGATGTGTACTGTAGTTGGGTTGAGAGTTGAGGCAGGGTGTGTGATGTGTACTGTAGTTGGGTTGAGGCAGGGTGTGTGATGTGTACTGTAGTTGGGTTGAGAGTTGAGGCAGGGTGTGTGATGTGTACTGTAGTTGGGTTGAGGCAGGGTGTGTGATGTGTAATGTAGTTGGGTTGATAGTTGAGGCAGGGTGTGTGATGTGTACTGTAGTTGGGTTGAGAGTTGAGGCAGGGTGTGTGATGTGTACTGTAGTTGGGTTGAGAGTTGAGGCAGGGTGTGTGATGTGTACTGTAGTTGGGTTGATAGTTGAGGCAGGGTGTGTGATGTGTACTGTAGTTGGGTTGATAGTTGAGGCAGGGTGTGTGATGTGTACTGTAGTTGGGTTGAGAGTTGAGGCAGGGTGTGTGATGTGTACTGTAGTTGGGTTGAGAGTTGATAGTTGAGGCAGGGTGTGTGATGTG
This sequence comes from Oncorhynchus gorbuscha, assembly GCF_021184085.1. Taxonomy (NCBI): domain Eukaryota; kingdom Metazoa; phylum Chordata; class Actinopteri; order Salmoniformes; family Salmonidae; genus Oncorhynchus; species Oncorhynchus gorbuscha. Next base: position 79,042,097 of record NC_060187.1, read on the forward strand.
TACTGTAGTTGGGTTGAGAGTTGATAGTTGAGGCAGGGTGTGTGATGTGTACTGTAGCTGGGTTGAGAGTTGAGAGTTGAGGCAGGGTGTGTGATGTGTACTGTAGTTGGGTTGATAGTTGAGGCAGGGTGTGTGATGTGTACTGTAGCTGGGTTGAGAGTTGATAGTTGAGGCAGGGTGTGTGATGTGTACTGTAGTTGGGTTGATAGTTGAGGCAGGGTGTGTGATGTGTACTGTAGTTGGGTTGAGAGTTGAGGCAGGGTGTGTGATGTGTACTGTAGTTGGGTTGAGAGTTGAGGCAGAGTGTGTAATGTGTACTGTAGTTGGGTTGATAGTTGAGGCAGGGTGTGTGATGTGTACTGTAGTTGGGTTGAGAGTTGAGGCAGGGTGTGTGATGTGTACTGTAGTTGGGTTGAGAGTTGAGGCAGGGTGTGTGATGTGTACTGTAGTTGGGTTGAGAGTTGAGGCAGGGTGTGTGATGTGTGACTGTAGCTGGGTTGAGAGTTGAGAGTTGAGGCAGGGTGTGTGATGTGTACTGTAGTTGGGTTGATAGTTGAGGCAGGGTGTGTAATGTGTACTGTAGTTGGGTTGAGAGTTGAGGCAGGGTGTGTGATGTGTACTGTAGCTGGGTTGATAGTTGAGGCAGGGTGTGTAATGTGTACTGTAGTTGGGTTGAGAGTTGAGGCAGGGTGTGTGATGTGTACTGTAGTTGGGTTGAGAGTTGAGGCAGGGTGTGTGATGTGTACTGTAGTTGGGTTGAGAGTTGAGGCAGGGTGTGTGATGTGTGACTGTAGCTGGGTTGAGAGTTGAGAGTTGAGGCAGGGTGTGTGATGTGTACTGTAGCTGGGTTGAGAGTTGAGGCAGGGTGTGTGATGTGTACTGTAGTTGGGTTGAGAGTTGAGGCAGGGTGTGTGATGTGTACTGTAGTTGGGTTGATAGTTGAGAGTTGAGGCAGGGTGTGTGATGTGTACTGTAGTTGGGTTGATAGTTGAGAGTTGAGGCAGGGTGTGTGATGTGTACTGTAGTTGGGTTTAGAGTTGAGGCAGGGTGTGTAATGTGTACTGTAGTTGGGTTGATAGTTGAGGCAGGGTGTGTGATGTGTACTGTAGTTGGGTTGATAGTTGAGGCAGGGTGTGTGATGTGTACTGTAGTTGGGTTGAGAGTTGAGGCAGGGTGTGTGATGTGTGACTGTAGCTGGGTTGAGAGTTGAGAGTTGAGGCAGGGTGTGTGATGTGTACTGTAACTGGGTTGAGAGTTGAGAGTTGAGGCAGGGTGTGTGATGTGTACTGTAGCTGGGTTGAGAGTTGAGAGTTGAGGCAGGGTGTGTGATGTGTACTGTAGCTGGGTTGAGAGTTGAGAGTTGAGGCAGGGTGTGTGATGTGTACTGTAGTTGGGTTGAGAGTTGAGAGTTGAGGCAGGGTGTGTGATGTGTACTGTAGCTGGGTTGAGAGTTGAGAGTTGAGGCAGGGTGTGTGATGTGTACTGTAGTTGGGTTGAGAGTTGAGGCAGGGTGTGTGATGTGTACTGTAGTTGGGTTGATAGTTGAGGCAGGGTGTGTAATGTGTACTGTAGTTGGGTTGATAGTTGAGGCAGGGTGTGTAATGTGTACTGTAGTTGGGTTGATAGTTGAGGCAGGGTGTGTGATGTGTACTGTAGTTGGGTTGAGAGTTGAGGCAGGGTGTGTGATGTGTACTGTAGTTGGGTTGAGAGTTGAGGCAGGGTGTGTAATGTGTACTGTAGCTGGGTTGAGAGTTGAGAGTTGAGGCAGGGTGTGTGATGTGTACTGTAGCTGGGTTGAGAGTTGAGAGTTGAGGCAGGGTGTGTGATGTGTACTGTAGTTGGGTTGAGAGTTGAGGCAGGGTGTGTAATGTGTACTGTAGCTGGGTTGAGAGTTGAGAGTTGAGGCAGGGTGTGTGATGTGTACTGTAGTTGGGTTGATAGTTGAGGCAGGGTGTGTAATGTGTACTGTAGCTGGGTTGAGAGTTGATAGTTGAGGCAGGGTGTGTAATGTGTACTGTAGTTGGGTTGATAGTTGAGGCAGGGTATGTAATGTGTACTGTAGCTGGGTTGAGAGTTGAGAGTTGAGGCAGGGTGTGTGATGTGTACTATAGTTGGGTTGATAGTTGAGGCAGGGTGTGTGATGTGTACTGTAGCTGGGTTGAGAGTTGAGAGTTGAGGCAGGGTGTGTAATGTGTACTGTAGCTGGGTTGAGAGTTGAGGCAGGGTGTGTGATGTGTACTGTAGCTGGGTTGAGAGTTGAGAGTTGAGGCAGGGTGTGTAATGTGTACTGTAGCTGGGTTGAGAGTTGAGAGTTGAGGCAGGGTGTGTGATGTGTACTGTAGTTGGGTTGATAGTTGAGGCAGGGTGTGTAATGTGTACTGTAGCTGGGTTGAGAGTTGAGAGTTGAGGCAGGGTGTGTGATGTGTACTGTAGTTGGGTTGAGAGTTGAGGCAGGGTGTGTGATGTGTACTGTAGTTGGGTTGATAGTTGAGGCAGGGTGTGTGATGTGTACTGTAGTTGGGTTGAGAGTTGAGGCAGGGTGTGTGATGTGTACTGTAGCTGGGTTGAGAGTTGAGAGTTGAGGCAGGGTGTGTGATATGTACTGTAGCTGGGTTGAGAGTTGAGAGTTGAGGCAGGGTGTGTGATGTGTACTGTAGTTGGGTTGATAGTTGAGGCAGGGTGTGTGATGTGTACTGTAGCTGGGTTGAGAGTTGAGAGTTGAGGCAGGGTGTGTAATGTGTACTGTAGCTGGGTTGAGAGTTGAGAGTTGAGGCAGGGTGTGTGATGTGTACTGTAGTTGGGTTGAGAGTTGAGGCAGGGTGTGTGATGTGTACTGTAGTTGGGTTGAGAGTTGAGAGTTGAGGCAGGGTGTGTGATGTGTACTGTAGTTGGGTTGAGAGTTGAGACAGGGTGTGTGATGTGTACTGTAGTTGGGTTGAGAGTTGAGGCAGGGTGTGTGATGTGTACTGTAGTTGGGTTGAGAGTTGAGGCAGGGTGTGTGATGTGTACTGTAGTTGGGTTGAGAGTTGAGGCAGGGTGTGTGATGTGTACTGTAGTTGGGTTGATAGTTGAGGCAGGGTGTGTAATGTGTACTGTAGCTGGGTTGAGAGTTGAGAGTTGAGGCAGGGTGTGTGATGTGTACTGTAGTTGGGTTGATAGTTGAGGCAGGGTGTGTAATGTGTACTGTAGTTGGGTTGATAGTTGAGGCAGTTTGTGTGATGTGTACTGTAGTTGGGTTGAGAGTTGAGGCAGGGTGTGTGATGTGTACTGTAGCTGGGTTGAGAGTTGAGGCAGGGTGTGTGATGTGTACTGTAGTTGGGTTGATAGTTGAGGCAGGGTGTGTGATGTGTACTGTAGCTGGGTTGAGAGTTGAGAGTTGAGGCAGGGTGTCTGATGTGTACTGTAGTTGGGTTGAGATTTGAGGCAGGGTGTGTGATGTGTACTGTAGTTGGGTTGATAGTTGAGGCAGGGTGTGTGATGTGTACTGTAGTTGGGTTGATAGTTGAGGCAGGGTGTGTGATGTGTACTGTAGTTGGGTTGATAGTTGAGGCAGGGTGTGTGATGTGTACTGTAGTTGGGTTGATAGTTGAGGCAGGGTGTGTGATGTGTACTGTAGTTGGGTTGAGGCAGGGTGTGTGATGTGTACTGTAGCTGGGTTGAGAGTTGAGAGTTGAGGCAGGGTGTGTGATGTGTACTGTAGTTGGGTTGATAGTTGAGGCAGGGTGTGTGATGTGTACTGTAGTTGGGTTGATAGTTGAGGCAGGGTGTGTGATGTGTACTGTAGTTGGGTTGAGAGTTGAGAGTTGAGGCAGGGTGTGTGATGTGTACTGTAGTTGGGTTGATAGTTGAGGCAGGGTGTGTGATGTGTACTGTAGTTGGGTTGAGGCAGGGTGTGTGATGTGTACTGTAGCTGGGTTGAGAGTTGAGAGTTGAGGCAGGGTGTGTGATGTGTACTGTGGCTGGGTTGAGAGTTGAGGCAGGGTGTGTGATGGGTGACTGTAGTTGGGTTGAGAGTTGAGGCAGGGTGTGTGAGTACGACCCTGCCTCACACAGGAAGCGGCGCAGGTCCTAATCCAGGCACTTGTCATCTCCCGTCTGGATTACTGCAACTCGCTGTTGGCTGGGCTCCCTGCCTGTGCCATTAAACCCCTTCAACTCATCCAGAACGCCGCAGCCCGTCTGGTGTTCAACCTTCCCAAGTTCTCTCACGTCACCCCGCTCCTCCGTTCTCTCCACTGGCTTCCAGTTGAAGCTCGCATCCGCTACAAGACCATGGTGCTTGCCTACGGAGCTGTGAGGGGAACGGCACCTCAGTACCTCCAGGCTCTGATCAGGCCCTACACCCAAACAAGGGCACTGCGTTCATCCACCTCTGGCCTGCTCGCCTCCCTACCACTGAGGAAGTACAGCTCCCGCTCAGCCCAGTCAAAACTGTTCGCTGCTCTGGCCCCCCAATGGTGGAACAAACTCCCTCATGACGCCAGGACAGCGGAGTCAATCACCACCTTCCGGAGACACCTGAAACCCCACCTCTTTAAGGAATACCTAGGATAGGATAAGTATTCCCCCCCCCCCTTTAAGATTTAGATGCACTATTGTAAAGTGACTGTTCCACTGGATGTCATAAGGTGAATGCACCAATTTGTAAGTCGCTCTGGATAAGAGCGTCTGCTAAATGACTTAAATGTAAATGTAATGTAATGTGTACTGTAGTTGGGTTGAGAGTTGAGGCAGGGTGTGTGATGTGTGTTGTTAGCCCTTCTGAGAGGAAGAAGAACTGGATTATGTGAGGTCAGTCCTGGCCAGATCAAATGGGGGAAAAACCAGGCCCATATACACACACACACACACACACACACACACACACACACACACACACACACACACACACACACACACACACACACACACACACACACACACACACACACACACACACACACACACACACACACACACACACACACACACACACACACACACACACACGGATAGGGATACACATAGACGCACAAACTCCCAAACCACAGATATGTTAGCAACACAAACACCATTAAAGACAAAGACACAGAGAGGGGTTGTTAAGAAACACAGAGACACCCTGCAGTTATTTAAAGAGAATCATATTTTATGAAGCAATTCTCAGGAAGTAAGTGCAGCACTGACCCGCCAGCCCCACCCCCAGACAGACCATGTCAAAACAAACTAACTCATTTAGATCAGGGTATGGACCAGACCAGTCTGGGCTGTACACTACCAACAGCCTTAGCAACCTGCCTTAGCAACCCACCTTAGCCACCCACAAGTATACAGGTATACACAGGTACACTACACAATCATGATGGTTTCTAGGTGCTGTTCCAAGAGCACAGCAATGATAGCCTGGTTGCCAGTCTCTTTCTGCTTTAGCAAACGTATCTCAACACTATTATATATAGTGCCACTAGATTTTGGAACGCAGAAACAGATGGAGGACAATCACCAGGCTAAAACACTGTTAGGTGGATCAGTGACACTGAATTCCATTTGAGTGAATGACTGAAAGTAGTGGTCCTATGATACCTGTATGGACCACAGTGAATGAGCTGTGTAATGACTTAACCTAGCATCCTGTTTAGATGCAGCTCTTATGTCACTAGGCCTGGTGAGTGCAACACATACCACTCCAATTTTTCCTTGAAATTGTTTCATGGCGAAACGCCGATGAGGACCCTGTTTGAACTCGGGAGTGCCATGCATTTTACTTCTCGGGTCAAAGGTGACAGAAAACTGAAACGTAAGGATGAATCATGACCATGGACCAATGACTGATCAGAACTCGTGGTCTAATTTGATCTTAGAGTGGACTGAAGACATGGACGTCAGACTGTAAGAAACAAAAATAGCATTTAACTAATGTAAACAGAGCAGCACTGAAAGGCAGAATACAGACCAGTGAAACACTGTTCTCCTTCACATATCTTATCACATATCTTATCACATATCACATATCTTATTACATATCTTATCACATATCTTATCATATATCTTATCACATATCACATATCTTATCATATATCTTATCATATATCTTATCACATATCACATATCTTATCATATATCTTATCACATATCACATATCTTATTACATATCTTATCACATATCTTATCATATATCTTATCACATATCACATATCTTATCATATATCTTATCACATATCACATATCTTATCATATATCGTATCACATATCACATATCTTATCATATATCTTATTACTTATCACATATCTTATTACATATCACATATCTTATCATATATCTTATCACATATCTTATCATATATCACATATCTTATTACATAACTTACCACATATCTTATCACATATCTTATCATATATCACATATCTTATTACATAACTTACCACATATCTTATCACATATCTTATCATATATCACATATCTTATTACATAACTTACCACATATCTTATTACATAACTTACCACATATCTTATCACATATCTTATCATATATCACATATCTTATTACATAACTTACCACATATCTTATCACATATCTTATCATATATCACATATCTTATTACATAACTTACCACATATCTTATCACATATCTTATCATATATCACATATCTTATTACATAACTTACCACATATCTTATCACATATCTTATCATATATCACATATCTTATTACATAACTTACCACATATCTTATCACATATCTTATCATATATCACATATCTTATTACATAACTTACCACATATCTTATCACATATCTTATCATATATCACATATCTTATTACATAACTTACCACATATCTTATCACATATCTTATCATATATCATATATCTTATTACATAACTTACCACATATCTTATTACATATCACATATCTTATCATATATCTTATCACATATCACATATCTTATTACATAACTTACCACATATCTTATCCCACACAGAGTAAGGAGAGATAAGTCAAAAGAAAACAGACAACTCAAAACAATTATGCAAATAAGTTCTGTAGCCAAGATTATCTAAAATGTATATATTTATTTTTCTATCCAACATAATTGAACAGCACAACCTTACTCTGCACAGACATGAGACTGATAAGGTATAGTAAGCAGAGTAAGATGTTAACCTTGATGATCCAATCATTTAGAGCGTGTGTGTGTGTGTGTGTGTGTGATGGGGGAGTTATTGACGCGTTGCTACAGAGTGTTGCTCAGTGGGAGCTCCAGGAACGAGAAACGATGAGGTCCATTGGCTGAGTGATGTATGTGTGTGTATTAAATATGCATGCAGAGCACTGTGTGTGTGTATGTGTATAAGAGTGTGTGTGCAAGGGGGAGTGTGTGTGTTTGTGTTTGCTTGCGTGGTATTATATAGAATCATGCCGCAGTGGGGTTACATACATTCAATAACACACACACACACACACACACACACACACACACACACACACACACACACACACACACACACACACACACACACACACACACACACACACACACACACACACACACACACACACACACACACACACACACACACACACACACACACACACACACACACACACACTCACATACTAAAATGTACATACACACATGACTGTGCAGCACAACACTTTCAAACAAAATCACAGTCGCATATACACAAACATGCACACACATTCCTAATGACCTCCAGATATTTCTGACTAGAAAACATAATGTTCCTCTGAGAGTAGAGCGCCAGCCAGGCAGTATCGCTACCAGCCACTTTACAGCACCATCCCAGTGTTATCCACTATGCTGTACAATATCACACTATGCAGAACAGCACAGTTCAAACTGTGTGTTTTCAGTATGCACACACACACACACGCAAGCATGCACCCACCCCCCTTCCCCCTCACCCCCCACAGACACACACACACACACACACCTCTCACAGCCACAACACTAGGACACAACAAACTGTATTTCACAATAAAAACATAGCCCAACAAAAGTCATTTTTTCTTGACAAAATGATTGATAGCACATCACATTTCCATAGTCAGCCAGTCATCAGTCCAGTTCAGTCCAGTTTAAGATGTAAGTAGTATAGAGAGCAGACACATGCAGTGCAACACCACCAAGTTAACCTTCAAACACTGTTCCAAGGTCAGGTTTAATTGTTCAATCCCCAATGATTATGGTTAGGACTGGTTGAGGGAGAGCAGATCCTAGACCAGAGCTTGAGGGCAACATGAAGGACATTATGCTACATTACATTACCCAGCAAGCACCAGGTGGGGGTGGTGTACCGGACGCCATAGAAACGCCATGGCAACACCACTGCAACATAGCAACTAAGGTCTATGTTGCTGCCCGGCAGTTTGGTACAGCCCAGACTTGCTACAGTGGCATGGTCGTCAGATACACACTTCAATCACATCGTTAATAACATTGTTAATTCATTAATTCACTAATCAATCAATTAATTGATCATCATCTTCAACAATCAGTCAAAAGGAGCAAGAACACAGTATCTACTGGTCTCTGGGATTTTTTGCTAAGTGAGAGACAGACGGAGGGATAGACAGATTGAAATAGAAAGATGATCAAAGAAACTAAACTAAAGGAAAATGGAAGTAAATGAGGTGAAAATACTAGTGTGGAACGAACCGCTAAATAAGAGAGAGAGACAGAGAGAGAGAGAGACAGAGAGAGAGAGAGAGAGAGAGAGAGAGAGAGAGAGAGAGAGAGAGAGAGAGAGAGAGAGAGAGAGAGACAGCGAGAGAGAGAGACAGAGATAGAGAGAGACAGAGAGAGAGAGAGACAGAGAGAGATAGACAGAGAGAGAGATACAGAGAGAGAGTGAGAGACAGAGAGAGAGAGAGACAGAGAGAGAGAGAGAGAGAGAGAGAGAGGGGGAGAGACAGAGAGAGAGAGAGGCATAGAGAGAGAGAGAGGCATAGAGAGAGAGGGATAGAGAGAGAGGGATAGAGAGAGATGGAGAGACAGAGAGAGAGACAGAGAGAGAGAGACAGAGAGAGAGAGAGAGAGAGAGAGAGAGAGAGAGAGAGAGAGAGAGAGAGAGAGAGAGAGAGAGAGAGAGAGAGAGAGAGAGAGAGAGAGAGAGAGAGAGAGAGAGAGAGAGAGACAGAGAGAGAGAGAGACAGAGAGAGAGAGAGACAGAGAGAGAGAGAGGCATAGAGAGAGAGAGAGGCATAGAGAGAGAGGGATAGAGAGAGAGAGAGACAGAGAGAGAGAGAGACAGAGAGAGAGAGACAGAGAGAGAGACAGAGAGAGAGAGAGAGACGGAGAGAGAGAGAGACAGAGAGAGCGACAGAGAGAGAGAGAGAGAGAGAGAGAGAGAGAGAGAGAGAGAGAGAGAGAGAGAGAGAGAGAGAGAGAGAGAGAGAGAGAGAGAGAGAGAGAGAGAGAGAGAGAGAGAGAGAGAGAGAGAGAGAGAGAGAGAGGGGGAGAGACAGAGAGAGAGATGGAGAGACAGAGAGAGAGAGAGGCATAGAGAGAGAGGGATAGGGATAGAGAGAGGCATAGAGAGAGAGGGATAGAGAGAGAAATGGAGAGACAAAGAGAGAGATAGGCATAGAGCGAGAGGGATAGAGAGAGAGATGGAGAGACAGAGAGAGAGAGAGGCATAGAGAGAGAGGGATAGAGAGAGAGATGGAGAGACAGAGAGAGAGAGAGGCATAGAGAGAGAGGGATAGAGAGAGAAATGGAGAGACAGAGAGAGAGAGGCATATAGAGAGAGAAATATTATGAATAGAAATAACAAAAAATATATATATAATGTTAGGTAGTACAGTTAGAGTGACAGACTGATAGATATATTAGATACAGGTAGATGGTAGAGAGATTAGACTTTTTTCTCATCTTTTTTTGTCACAGGCACTAATGTCTTCACAGTCATATAGGAGGTATCCAAATTCAAAATGATTTCAGTGTCTAGAATTGCTACAAAGCTAAAACATTTAAAACTAATCATCTAACACTTCCTCCAAGTGTACCAAACTTAACTCATATATATGTATGTATGTATATATACATACACCTGTATGTATGTATATATATATGTATATATTTATTTGTACATATATATTTCTGTATAGATAAATGATAGAATTTTTAAATGATAAAATTGAATATAATAGTCAATAAAATATCTAAGTTAAATCACAGTATAACATGGTACATTCTCAAAAACATAGTATATATTAATATATTCTTTAATTCTCAGCAAAAAATGTAGTTACAAGGTTTTAAAAGTCACTTCTGTTCATGCAGTCACACACTTCAGTATTAGCGCCTTGATACAACTCAATGATGCTCAATGACAACAGGCTTCAGCACTCCTGATTGGTTTAAAATGACCTCATTCCAAACAGTAGAACTGTTTCCACGGTTTCCACTGTTGGGGCGCTGGGACGAGCGAGCTACCTCAAGGAAAGATGGCCGCCCTGGGTCCTAAGCTTTAGCTAGAGTACAACTACACAAACCCCTCCACTGCAAGCCTCTGGGATTTCAATCGTCTAAACATGCAATGATTTCTGGGCTTTTCCAAGGTGTAAGGGGGCAGAAGGATCATGGGGACGACAAAGCATCTCTCTATAACTATGATAAATTGTTTTCAAAATATGGCCCCTTGACAAAGCAGTATGTGCAGGAGAGAAAAGTAACTCAAAAGACCGTCCAACCTTTTGATCTGTGACAACATGCACAAACCCAACTCGACCACATAGTCCATCACATAGCAGGATCAAGCCCCATCAATCCCTCCATTCCAGCCAGGATCAACAGCATCCAAAAAGGATTACAAAGTCTAAAAGTTCTACATCATGTCAAAGCTACATTCAACTAGGAGAAGCTGGGGGTTCGGCTGTGGGCTGGTCTCAGAGTGAGAGAGCTGAGGTGAATACGTCATACCCATGGAGAGCATGACGCTGCATGACACAGCTCTTTTAGATGACCCACACAGAGAAACACCAAAGCATGGTACGGACTATAGTTTTGGTTTAACAATGTATTTTGGCACTTTAATGCACTGTCTGTTTATTCTCTGTTTGACACCTGTTGAGTTGTTCATAAGGTGTAGCTGAGCAGGGTACTGTTCAGATGACCTGATCTGACCTGACCTGATCACCTGCACTTACACACTACTAGTTCTTCTAGTTCTTCACATATCCGTATTGTGTAGAGATGAGTGGATCTGATCTGATCTGACCTGATCACCTGCACTTACACACTACTAGTTCTTCTAGTTCTTCACAGATCTGTATTGTATAGAGATGAGTGGATCTGATCTGACCTGATCACCTGCACTTACACACTACTAGTTATTCTAGTTCTTCACATATCCGTATTGTGTAGAGATGAGTGGATCTGATCTGATCTGACCTGATCACCTGCACTTACACACTACTAGTTGTACTAGTTCTTCACAGATCTGTATTGTGTAGAGATGAGTGGATCTGATCTGATCTGACCTGATCACCTGCACTTACACACTACTAGTTCTTCTAGTTCTTCACATATCCGTATTGTGTAGAGATGAGTGGATCTGATCTGATCTGACCTGATCACCTGCACTTACACACTACTAGTTGTACTAGTTCTTCTAGTTCTTCACATATCTGTATTGTATAGAGATGAGTGGATCTGATCTGACCTGATCACCTGCACTTACACACTACTAGTTCTTCTAGTTCTTCACAGATCTGTATTGTATAGAGATGAGTGGATCTGATCTGACCTGATCACCTGCACTTACACACTACTAGTTCTTCTAGTTCTTCACATATCCGTATTGTGTAGAGATGAGTGGATCTGATCTGATCTGATCTAGTTGTACTAGTTCTTCTAGTTCTTCACATATCTGCACTTACACACTACTAGTTCTTCTAGTTCTTCACAGATCTGTATTGTGTAGAGATGAGTGGATCTGATCTGACCTGATCACCTGCACTTACACACTACTAGTTCTTCTAGTTCTTCACAGATCTGTATTGTGTAGAGATGAGTGGATCTGAGCAGTGCCTGGCCTAGGTCCACCCCGGGGAACAAGCCAACAGGCCGACAGGTTGTCACATAACTCAGCACTCCAAGTACTGTCAGTCTGCCAATGTATTATCATCACATTAAAGAGGGCAATATTGCTATTGATGACTTTTTTAATGACAGAACACAGTTACATCTCTATGTCCCACATAGTAGACTCCACTCCCACATAGTATTCCCCTCACAGTGGTATTACTACATCCGTCTTGCTGTGAAACTACATTTCTAATAATGACAGTAGTCAGGTATTGGCACAGTATTGTTCTTCACCATGGTATAATAACTATTGTGTGCTGTAATGACGGCACGTGGAGGGCTTATGGCTTATGGCTTTATGCGATGACCAATTGTGCTTCATAAGATGCATCTCCTTCACACTGGTGAGTGGGTCTTCCAAGCAGGAGGGCATGAAAGGCCTTGACAACTATTTTCAAATACACTGCTCAGGGTTTCAATGACTCCAAATGACGAAAGCTAAGCTGTCCTGATTCCTCCACATAATAACGGAATGTTTTACATCTTCAATGTAATGTCAAATGGACTCAGCTCAGAAACTTTCTCACTCTGTCCTCTCTGGCTTATTTGAATATTATGCAGCCATCTAGTGCCAACTGTAGATATTGCAACCAGTCATTTCCTCCATCCTCTCTCCTAATAGAGAATGTTGTATTGCTCACGTGTGAAATACTATACGGATATAGTCATGAAAACAGATGACTGGAAACCAATTTGGCTTAAAAGCTGTGGAGTAGAAATTTGGCACTGCTTTCCAAACGTTTCTCACGTCCAAGTTCAGCCCCAGCCGACCTCCCTGCTGCCTGAAATACTAACAGAACAACACATAGATAGAATAACTAAGCCCCAGCCGACCTCCCTGCTGCCTGAAATACTAACAGAACAACACATAGATAGAATAACTAAGAAGCTTTCAGGAGAAGAAACAAAGAAAGAAAAAGACGGGAAATAAAGATCTCTCTACGTGTCTTTTTTTCTTCCGAATGTTCCGTTTGTGTCTGGAACACAGTGATGTCATCGTGCTCATCAGCGGAATGACAAGAGTCTCTGTTCTGAGTTCTGATCGGACCAGAGGAGAAAGGACAGGCTCCGATGAGGTGGCGAAGAAAGTCTCCTGTTAAATCTAATTGGACAAAAGGGTTTGTAGTAAACATGACATCATGGGGGTTGGTATCCTTCCCTTCCGGGGGGCTTCGGTCGCGCTAGATGGCCCTGAAGATGTCATTAGGTCAAAGTCATGTCACTGTCCTCCCTGGCCAATGAGAGATGAGAAGCCAGACAGAGCGTGTGTAAGAGAGAGGCGACTGCATTGCTTTTATATCAACCAACATAGAAAAGGGGAGAGAGATGAAGGGGGGTCTCTCCAACGTGAGGATGCAGTCTACCAATCCAATTCAAAGGGGGATGATGTTCCTCAGCCAATGGGGACAGGAGAGCTAGAGTCTGTGGGAGTGTTAAACAGGCGTTGGATCCTTACAGGAGCAGGCCGGTCTCTCCGCTACCAACGAGGTGTGTTCAGTCAGAGCCAGAGGGAGGGAGACGAGCGTGTGTGTGTGTGTGTGTGTGTGTGTGTGTGTGTGTGTGTGTGTGTGTGTGTGTGTGTGTGTGTGTGTGTGTGTGTGTGTGTGTGTGTGTGTGTGTGTGTGTGTGTGTGTGTGTGTGTGTGTAAACATGACATCATTACTCACAGTTTGGAGACTTGTCTTATCCATTGTTCTGACTGGGGGAAGAGAGGAGGACCGACGATGACATCACAAAGCTCAGCTCTGACCGGAGGAGGAGTTCTGGAGCTGCTATCGCCCCAGACGACATGGCCTCGCTCTCACTCTCGATGTCATGTGACCCCTCCAGGCGGATGTAGGTGACCCTGGTGTGGCGCCTCACAGTGGCCCTCACCAGAACACGCACCAGGGACCGGGTTACTATGGTTCCGCTATCACCCACAGCGGAGACAGCCATGGTACAGTCATCCCTAGTTGTTCCTGTAGCGATGGTCACTAGCTGATGGTCATTTGTAGTCGCCATAACAGCAGTCTCAGTTGCCGTGGCATCCAACGTTGCCAAGGCACCGCCGTTGGTAACAGTTGCCATGGTGTCAGTGGTTTCAGCGGCACCAGTGTCGGCTCGAGTGTCTCCCTCTCTCGTCTCCCCCTGTCATACCTCGCTCTCCAGGCTGGAGAAATGGGCGGAGCCTCGTCGGGAGCATAGGCTCTTGGCCTTGAGTGGCAGGTGGGGGGAGTAGAAGCGTCCGGGCTGAGGAACTGACCGTAGTCTCTGGTACAGGAGCTTAGCACTGGCCGAGGCAGAGGACGAGGAGGGAGGAGGAGGGATGGGCACCGGCAGGGAGGAGGATGAGGAAGGGGCACTAGGTTGGGGTTGAGGGGGCGAGAGGGAGGGCTGAGGGGGGTGATCCACTAACACTCCTGGCTGCTGTGTGCTGAGGCTGGCCTGGCTGCCTGACTTGGCCTGGCCCTGGTCTTGTTTGGGAGGGGGTTTGGGCCGTGAGCCCCCGCTGAAGCTGTGGCAGTGGGGGAGCAGCTCCTCCTGGCTGTGGGACAGGGCCGTGCTGCCTCTCTTCCCATGGCCGTGTGACCGCCCTTGGGGGTGCGGGTGCACATGGGGGTGGGGGTACTGACTACATGAACATGACACCCCAGACCCCTGGTTTCTGTCTCGTGCGCGTCCCTTGCCCTTCCCCCTTCCTCCCCTTTTCCACTTCTTCTCTCCCTTCATTGGGAGTTTGTCGACAGACCAGTACCGTCGGGGAGGCGGGAGGTTTGATGGAGGGGGGGGGGCCACTGGGACCCCAGACCTCCACTCCCTCCCCCTGACGCCCACCCTACTCCTGGCCCTGAACCCCAAGAATCTCCCCCCGGCCCCCCCCAGCCCTCCACTCGCCCTAGTATAGAGTCGTCTCTGCTGTTGATGCTGCCCCCTTTCTCTCTGGAGGGGTATGTGCCGAAAAACCAGCTCCCTCCCCCTATCCCCCCCTATCCCACTACTCCCTGGTCCTCCAGCCCCCTCCCTCCCCTCCCAGTACCTCTCAAATTGCCCAAACTCCCCTGATGAGCCCTCATCAGAGTAACTCTCCTCTGTTCTTGCCCTGTCTCTTTCTGACTCTGACACAGCACCTCTCCCACCCGCTCTCCTCACCCTCTCCTCCACCCGTTTCCTCGATCTGTCTCTCTGCCTCTCCTCCCCCACATCTTCCTCATCATCCTCCTCAGAGTCCCACTCATGGAAGGAGAGCCCCTCCTGGATGTTAGCCCTGCCTTTCTCATAGTGCATCAACAGAGGCCTCTTCTCTCCTTCTCTCCCTCCCTCCCTTCTCTCCACCCCTCCACTCCTCCGCCTCTTGGAGAGTGGGATGAGGGGAGGCAGGGAGGAGGGGTGTGTTCCAGAGTTGGGGTCCCCCCCTCCCCCGTTTCCTCCACTCACCCAGAACTTGACCGAGGCGGGGAGTTTGGGGTAGAGATTACTGGGGGGTCGATGTCTGGAGTGGGAACGGGATGATTTGGGCCGCCTCTCCCTGCTCCTGCTGCTATCCTCCTCTCTATCACCCCCCTCTTCCTCTTCTTCCTCCCTCCTTCCTCGCTCCCTCTCTCCTGCCCATGCTGAATCTCTCCCTTTCTCCCCAAATGTACTACGATACTGGGTTTGAAAGGAAGAGTAGTCTGGCATCCCTCCTTCTCTCCCTCCATCCCCCACTCCCTCCCTATCTGCCTCCACATCCCCCTCTTCTTGCTCAGAACGCCCAGTCGATTTCTTCCTCTTCTTCAGCGCCTTCTTCTTCCTCTTCTTTTTCACCTTCCGTCTCTTCCTCTCTTTGTCTCTCTCTCGTTCCCTCTCCTCCCTCTTTTTCCTCTTCTTCTTCTTTTTCTTCTTCTCTTTATCTTTCCTCCTCTTCTTCTCTCGTTTCCTCTCGTCATTTCCTACTCCTCCACTGCGATCCCTCTCTCTCTCACCCCAGCCCGCCCACCACTCCTGTAACTGGGCCAACTGGCTACTTCCTCTCTCCCTCTCCCTGTCTCTCTCCCCTCGGGCAGGGCGTGGTTTTCGGGGTGGTATAGGTGGTGGCTGGCGCCCGTGACTGAGGGAGCGAGAGGAGATATTTGAACGCTGTCTGTCCCTCCCCCTCCCCAGGAGAAGACTGGACTCCTCGGTCAGCTCCTCATCCTCATCATCGTCCTCTGCGTCCAAACCTTCCCGCGTGCTCTGAGAGGTCAAGGAGGAGGAGGAGGAAGGAGAGGAGGACCGAGAGGAGGAGGTAGAGGAAGAGGTGGATGATGTGTTAGAGGAAGAGGAGGAAGTTGAGCTGGTGTAAGGGAGTGAGGTGGATGGGGAAGGGGGAGTGTAGGTGGGGGACATGGGCACGGTTACGGGGAGTGGGAGAGGAGGTGAGAGGGGGCGTCCCCTCCTCCCTCCACCATCCCTCGCTCCATCCCTTCCTCCTCCCCTGCGCCCCAGCGGTAGGATGTTCTCGTACAGAGGCCCGCCTGGCTCTTTGGGCTTCTTGGGCCGGCGCTTCCTCCAAAAGGATGAGGGGAGAGGGGGGGAGGGTTGTGGCAGCGGGGGGTTAGTGGGCAGAGGGACTGGGGTCACGCCCACGGCTTGGCTTTTAGGAGGTAGCCGAGGCGTCCCCAAAGGTTTGACCCCTCCCTTCCCCTGACACCCAGCACCACCACCTCCCACCACCCTCCTCCCCACCCCCTGGTCAGGACCTTTCTCTGAGTAGAAGGCCACAGTGGCGGGAGGGGGTTGAGGGTGGCTTCTGGGGGCTGTTTTGGGGGTCTGGGACCCTGCCGGCTGGTCCATACAGGGCCCCAGACCCTCAGGGTCGATGGGTCCATAGTAGCGTTTATATCCATCCAGCCCCCCACCACCACCAACTCCCACTCCTCCAGCTGTCGTGCCCCAGGTCGGAGGCGCCTTCTGGGGGAAGGGTCCCATGTCTGCGACGGTCCCGCGCACGGCCATGGGGTTGGTGGGGGTCCCAGCCTTGGGCAGCCTCCAGCGGTCCACCACGGCCAGTCTGCGATCAGGCCGGGGGAGGAATGTGGAGCAGGGCAGGGGCGCCCCCAGCATGGGAGTGTTGGAGGGCCCCAGCGCAGTTCCAGAATGCACCACAGTGGGAGGGGATCCAGGTAGTTGTGTTTTGTAGACGGGCTGTGACTGTTGCTGCTGTTGCTGCTGCGCCATGGTCAGGGCCGGGTTGGTTGACGACGCACCGACCAAGTGTGGCGGGGGCGGGACTGTTGCCATGGTGCCATGATGGTGGGGGAGCATAGCCATGGAGGATTTGGCCCCACCCGGCGTGGTTTCATCCTCAAAGCTACAACAACTGTACATGCCCTGGTAGAGAGGGAGAAATAGAGAACAAGCGGTGAATGGCAATGAACATTCAATCATGTATTAATAGAATCAAATCAAACATGCCCTATGTGACTGAGGGACGAGCAGTTATCAGTCAAGATGTATGCATGATACAGTGCCTTGCGAAAGTATTCGGCCCCCTTGAACTTTGCGACCTTTTGCCACATTTCAGGCTTCAAACATAAAGATATAAAACGGTATTTTTTTGTGAAGAATCAACAACAAGTGGGACACAATCATGAAGTGGAATGACATTTATTGTATATTTCAAACTTTTTTAACAAATCAAAAGCTGAAAAATTGGGCATGCAAAATTATTCAGCCCCTTTACTTTCAGTGCAGCAAACTCTCTCCAGAAATTCAGTGAGGATCTCTGAATGATCCAATATTGACCTAAATGACTAATGATGATAAATACAATCCACCTGTGTGTAATCAAGTCTCCGTATAAATGCACCTGCACTGTGATAGTCTCAGAGGTCCGTTAAAAGCACAGAGAGCATCATGAAGAACAAGGAACACACCAGGCAGGTCCGAGATACTGTTGTGAAGAAGTTTAAAGCCGGATTTGGATACAAAAAGATTTCCCAAGCTTTAAACATCCCAAGGAGCACTGTGCAAGCGATAATATTGAAATGGAAGGAGTATCAGACCACTGCAAATCTACCAAGACCTGGCCGTCCCTCTAAACTTTCAGCTCATACAAGGAGAAGACTAATCAGAGATGCAGCCAAGAGGCCCACTCTGGTTCACTCTGGATGAACTGCAGAGATCTACAGCTGAGGTGGGAGACTCTGTCCATAGGACAACAATCAGTCGTATATTGCACAAATCTGGCATTTATGGAAGAGTGGCAAGAAGAAAGCCATTTCTTAAAGATATCCATAAAAAGTGGCGTTTAAAGTTTGTCATTAGCCACCTGGGAGACACACCAAACATGTGGAAGAAGGTGCTCTGGTCAGATGAAACCAAAATGTAACTTTTTGGCAACAATGCAAAATGTTATGTTTGGCGTAAAAGCAACACAGCTCATCACCCTGAACGCACCATCCCCACTGTGAAACATGGTGGCAGCATCATGGTTTGGGCCTGCTTTTCTTCAGCAGTGACAGGGAAGATGGTTAAAATTGATGGGAAGATGGATGGAGCCAAATACAGGACCGTTCTGGAAGAAAACCTGATGGTCTGCAAAAGACCTGAGACTGGGACGGAGATTTGTCTTCCAACAAGACAATGATCCAAAACATAAAGCAAAATCTACAATGGAATGGTTAAAAAATAAACATATCCAGGTGTTAGAATGGCCAAGTCAAAGTCCAGACCTGAATCCAATCGAGAATCTGTGGAAAGAACTGAAAACTGCTGTTCACAAATGCTCTCCATCCAACCTCACTGTCGCAAATATTACCAAAGGTGATTCCCCTTCTTGTTCGGGTGGCGCTCGGCGGTCGTCGTCGCCGGTCTACTAGCTATCACCGATCCGTTGTTCTGTGTTCCTTTGGTTTTGTCTGATTGGTATCACCTGTTTCTTGTTTGGTTGTTAGGGTGGGGTTATATAAGTTTGTTCAGCCCGCTTCTGTTTCGTGCGGGCTTGTTCGTCTGTTTTTGTGTTAGAGTGTATGTTGTTTGTATTCCGGGTTTTCGCGCTGTCCGTTATTATTTCTGTTCATTTTGTTTTACTACTTTTGTTCATGTATTTTTTCCTGGACATTAAAGTGTGTTTTTCCCACATCATTTTGCTCTCTGCGCCTGACTCCACACCTCTTCACATATTTTACGTAACAGAAGCCCGCACCACGATATGGAGTCAGCAGGAGCAGCGACCACCCCTCCTGCCACTATGGAGGCGAGAGTCCTTCATCACACGTCCATCCTCCATCGCCTAGGATCAGCGATGGATCAAATGATGGAGAGGATGGATCGTTGGGAGAGGAATGATCTCCCTACTACCTCACCGACCCTCCCACCAGCAACTCTACCATCTCCCCCATCTGGATCCGGTTCCAGCGCTCTGAGCATTACGCCTCCGAGGGAGTACGATGGAGCAGCGACGGGGTGCCAGGGATTCCTGCTTCAACTAGAACTCTACCTGGCTACCGTTCGGACGGCTCCCTCGGACGAGGAGAGCGTATGGGTCCTCATCACATGCCTTACGGATAGAGCCCTTGAGTGGGCCAATGCGGTCTGGAACGGGCCCGACTCAGCGAAGGGCAATTACCTGGAGTTCACCCGCCGTTTCAGGGCCGTGTTCGATCACCCTCCAGAGGGTCGAGCGGTAGGTGAGAGGTTGTTCCATCTCGGACAGGGGACGAGGAGCGCGCAGGACTTCACGCTGGAGTTTCGGACTTTGGCCGCTGGAGCAGGGTGGAACGAAAGGGCCCTGATAGACCATTACAGGTGTAGCCTGAGAGAGGACGTCCGCAGGGAGCTGGCTTGTCGGGACACTACACTTAGCCTGGATGTACTGATAGACCTGTCGATCCGGTTGGACCATCTGCTAGCTGCTCACGGACGTTCTGAAAGGGTCCTTTCAGTTCTATCTCCTGACCCTCCTGCTCCTATCCCGATGGAGTTAGGAGGGACCGCGTCTAGGGAGATCGGAGGAGGAAGCTCCTCCTGTACCAGTTGTGGCCGGAGAGGGCACACGTCTGGTCGGTGCTGGAGGAATTCATCTGGGAATCGAGAAGGCAGGCAGAACACTCCTCGGTCACCCCAGGTGAGTAAGCACCACACTCTCCCAGAGTTTCCTGTTGGTCACATGTTCTTACTATTTTGTTTCCTTAATTATTCTCCTTCTCTCCAGCATAAGGCACTGGTAGATTCAGGCGCAGCTGGAAACTTCGCGGACTCGCTCAGAGGTTGAGGATTCCGTTAGTAAAAGTAGAACCCCCTTTTCCCATGCACTCTTTAGATAGTCGACCATTAGGGTCAGGGCTGGTGAGGAAAGCCACAATTTCATTGGAGATGATTACGCAGGGGAATCACAAGGAGCGAATTAGTTTGTTCCTTATCGATTCACCTGCATTTCCGGTGGTGCTGGGGATTCCCTGGCTAGCTATTCATAATCCTACGATTTCGTGGAAACAGGGAACTCTCCAGGGGTGGTCTGATGAGTGTTCAGGCAGGTGTGTAGGGGTTTCCATCGGTGCGACAATGGTGGAGAGTCCAGACCAGGTTTCCACCGTGCGCATTCCAGCTGACGATTTGGCTATCGCTTTCAGTAAAAAGAAGGCGACCCAATTGCGTGATAAACCTCCAGGGTAACGCTGCACTCCCCAGGAGTCATATGTATCCTTTGTCCCAGGAGGAGACGGTGGCTATGGAAACATATATTACCGAGGCTCTGGGACAGGGGTACATTCGGCCCTCCATGTCACCTGTCTCCTCTAGTTTCTTTTTTGTGAAGAAAAAGGATGGTGGTTTGCGTCCATGTATTGATTATAGAGGTCTAAATTCCATCACGGTGGGTTTTAGTTACCCACTATCTCTCATTGCTATGGCAGTAGAATCATTTCACGGATCGCAGTTCTTCACGAAACTGGATCTCAGGAGTGCGTATAATCTGGTGCGTATTCGGGATGGAGATGAGTGGAAAACTGCATTTAGCACTACTTCTGGCCATTATGAGTACCTCGTCATGCCATACGGGTTAAAAAATGCTCCAGCTATATTTCAATCCTTCGTGGATTAAATTCTCAGAGACCTGCACGGACAGGGTGTAGTGGTGTATATTGATGATATTTTGATCTACTCCACTACACGCACTGTGCATGTGTCTCTGGTGCGCAAGGTGCTTAGACGACTGCTGGAGCATGACCTGTATGTGAAGGCGGAGAAATGTCAGTTTTCCAAACGATCAGTTTCCTTCCTGGGTTATCGCATTTCCAGCTCTGGGTTGGTAATGGAAGGTGACCGCGTAAAGGCCGTGCGTAATTGGCCGACTCCAACCACGGTAAAGGAGGTGCAGCGGTTCTTGTGGTTTGCCAATTACTACCGGAGGTTTATCCGGGGTTTTGGTCAGGTAGCTGCCCCTATTACCTCATTGCTGAAGGGGGGGCCGGTGCGTTTGCAGTGGTCAGCAGAGGCGGACGGAGCTTTCCGTAGGTTGAAGGCGATGTTCACTGAGGCGCCGGTGTTGGCTCATCCGGACCCTTCTTTGGCGTTTATAGTAGAGGTGGATGCATCCGAGGCTGGGGTTGGAGCGGTGCTCTCACAGCGTTCGGGTGCGCCACAGAAGCTCCGCCCCTGTGCCTTTTTTTCGAAGAAACTCGGGCCAGCGGAGTGGAATTATGATGTGGGGGATAGGGAGTTGTTGGCTATGGTTAAAGCCCTGAAGGTGTGGAGACACTGGCTTGAGGGGGCTAAGCACCCTTTCCTTGTCTGGACTGACCACCATAACCTGGAGTATATCCGATCAGCTAGGAGACTGAATCCTTGTCAGGCAAGGTGGGCCATGTATTTCACCAGATTTCATTTTACTATCTCGTATAGACCAGGTTCCCTCAACACTATGGCCGACGCGCTGTCTAGACTCTATAACACTGAGGACAGGTCCATCGATCCTACTCCCATCATTCCAGCAGCTAAGCTGGTGGCACCAGTAGTATGGGATGTGGACGCGGACATCGAGCGGGCGCTAAGGCAGGAACCTGCGCCTCCACAGTGTCCGGAGGGTCGTAGGTACGTGCCGCTCGCTGTTCGTGATCAATTGATTCGATGGGCTCATTGTCTACCCTCGTCGGGTCACCCAGGTATTTTTAGGACAGTGCGAGGCCTTCAGAGGAAGTACTGGTGGCCCACTTTGGTGGAGGATGTGTGATTCTATGTCTCCTCCTGTTCGGTCTGCGCCCAGAGTAAGGCTCCTAGACACCTGCCACGAGGTAAATTACAACCTCTTCCCGTTCCACAACGGCCGTGGACCCATCTATCGGTGGATTTTCTTACTGACCTTCCCCCCTCTCAGGGTAACACAACGATCCTGGTCGTTGTGGATCGGTTCTCTAAGTCCTGCCGTCTTATTCCATTGGCCGGTCTCCCTACGGCCCTACAGACTGCGGAAGCTCTTTTCACCCATGTCTTCCGGCACTATGGGGTGCCCGAGGATATAGTTTCTGATCGGGGCCCCCAGTTTATCTCCCGTGTATGGAGGGCAATTATGGAACGTCTGGGGGTCTCGGTCAGCCTGACCTCAAGGTATCACCCGGAGAGTAATGGGCAGGTGGAGAGAGTGAACCAGGAGGTGGGTAGGTTTCTGCGGTCTTATTGCCAGGACCAGCCAGGGGAGTGGGCGAGATATATTCCCTGGGCAGAAATGGCCCAGAACTCACTAAGCCACTCCTCTACCAACATGTCACCATTTGAGTGCGTGTTGGGGTACTAGCCAGTCCTGGCACCGTGGCATCAAAGCCAGACTGAGGCTCCTGCGGTGGAGGAGTGGGTGCAGCGCTCTAAGGAGACCTGGAGGGCTATCCAAGAGCCATTACGCCAAGCGAGTGTAAGGCAGAAGAAGAGCGCTGACTGTCACCGCAGTGAGGCCCTCGTGTTTGCACCTGGGGACAGGGTCTGGCTCTCGACCCGAAACCTGCCCCTCCGCTTGCCCTGCCGGAAGCTGGGTCCGCAGTGTATAGGGCCATTTAAAGTCTTGAGGAGAATAAACGAGGTTTGTTATCGATTATTACTTCCTTCGTATTATCGTATTAACCCCTCGTTTCATGTGTCTCTTCTCAGGCCGGTGGTAGCTGGTCCCATGCAGGAAGGTGAGGTTCCGGCGTACACAATACGAGCTATTCTGGACTCGAGACGCCGGGTGAGGGGCTTGCAGTACCTCGTTGACTGGGAGGGGTACGGTCCGGAGGAGAGGTGCTGGGTTCCGGTGGGGGATATTCTAGATCCATCTATGTCGAGAGAGTTCCATCGCCTTCGTCCGGATCGCCCGGCGCCTCGGCCCCCGGGTCGTCCCCGAGGCCGGCGTCGGCGCGCTGCGGGAGCTGCGCGCCGGGGGGGGGTACTGTCACGAATATTACCGAAGGTGACTCCCCTTCTTGTTCGGGTGGTGATCGGCGGTCGTCGTCGCCGGTCTACTAGCTATCACCGATCCGTTGTTCTGTGTTCCTTTGGTTTTGTCTGATTGGTATCACCTGTTTCTTGTCCGTTATTATTTCTGTTCATTTTGTTTTACTACTTTTGTTTATGTATTTTTTCCTGGACATTAAAGCATGTTTTTCCCACATCCTTTGCTTTCTGCGCCTGACTCCACACCTCTTCACATATTTTACGTAACACTCACTGAGCTCGAGCTGTTTTGCAAGGAGGAATGGGAAAAAATGTCAGTCTCTCGATGTGCAAAACTGATAGAGACATACCCCAAGCGACTTACAGCTGTAATCGCAGCAAAAGGTGGCGCTACAAAGTATTAACTTAAGGGGGCTGAATAATTTTGCACGCCCAATTTTTCAGTTTTTGATTTGTTAAAAAAGTTTGAAATATCCAATAAATGTCGTTCCACTTCATGATTGTGTCCCACTTGTTGTTGATTCTTCACAAAAAAATACAGTTTTATATCTTTATGTTTGAAGCCTGAAATGTGGCAAAAGGTCGCAAAGTTCAAGGGGGCCGAATACTTTCGCAAGGCACTGTATATATTCGTATGTGTTGTTTCTATCAAGGTCATCGTCAAGGTTACCATACATCCTGAGTGTGAGAGGAATTGAATCCCAATTAATCCTGTGAATTGACCGAGTGGAAATGGAATTGACCTCAACATCCACTTCACACACACACGTTACACGCACACGGACACATGCACACGCACACGCACACACTGACACACACACATAAGATACCTCTATCTCTTGACTCCCCCACACACACACACACACCATTTCCCACCACACAAACTCACCCTACTGATGGCCAGTAGGAAGTCCAGTCTCCCGGAGCTGGTAGCCATGCAGTGTCTGAGCCTCCAGTAGACCAGGTGCTCCCAGGCAAATACCAGCAGACTGAGCCCCATAGCCACCAGCAGCATGTAGAAGACACCCGCCATGTTGTCTATGTCCAGCTTACTGCTCATCACCTCAATCTTATCATTGTGACAGATACCAGACAGCCACAGACGCTCCAGCATCTCAATCTCATCTGGGGATGGGGGAGAGGGGAGTGAAACAGGGAAAAGGGGAATAGGGGTAGCGACAGGGAGAGATGAGGGATTGGGAGAGGGACAGGGAGAGATGGGGGATAGGGAGAGGGACAGGGAGAGATGGAGGACAGGGAGAGGGACAGGGACAGGAGAGATGGGGGATAGGGAGAGGGAGAGGGACAGGAGAGATGGGGGATAGGGAGAGGGACAGGGGAGATGGGGGATAGGGAGTGGGACAGAGCGAGATAGGGAGTAGGGAGAGAGACAGAGAGATGGGGGAAATGGAGAGGGACAGAGAGAGATGGGGGAGGGGAGAGGGACAGAGAGAGATGGGGATAGAGAGATGAACAGAGAGATATGGGGGAGAGGGACAGAGAGGGTTGGGGATAGGGAGAGGGAGAGGGACAGAGAGAGATGTGGGAGGGGAGAGGGACAGAGAGAGTTGTGGGATAGGGAGAGGGACAGAGAGAGTTGGAGAGAGGGTGCAAAAGGAGGTGAAGAGGAGGCAGGCAGAAAGGGATTAATGCAAAAGAGAGAATTGGGGAGGGAAGGGGAAAGGAAGGTGAAGGAGGAGGAGTTAGGATTAGGGAGTAGGGGGAGGTTGGAGGAGGAGAAGAGAGGAGGACAGGAGTGTACGATTACGGAGTAGGGAGAGGTTGGAGGAGGAGGAGCGAGGAGGACAGGAGTGGAGGGTTAGGGAGTAGGGGGAGGTTGGAGGAGGAGGAGCGAGGAGGACAGGAGTGTAGGATTACAGAGTAGGGAGAGGTTGGAGGAGGAGTAGAGAGGAGAACAGGAGTGTAGGATTACGGAGTAGGGAGAGGTTGGAGGAGGAGGAGCGAGGAGGACAGGAGTGGAGGGTTAGGGAGTAGGGGGAGGTTGGAGGAGGAGGAGTAGGAGGAGGAGAGAGGAGAACATGAGTGGAGGGTAAAGGAGTAGGGAGAGGTTGGAGGAGGTGGAGGAGTAGAGAGGAGAACATGAGTGGAGGGTTAAGGAGTAGGGAGAGGTTGGAGGAGGAGTAGAGAGGAGAACATGAGAGGAGGGTAAAGGAGTAGGGAGAGGTTGCAGGAGGTGGAGGAGTAGAGAGGAGAACATGAGTGGAGGGTTAAGGAGTAGGGAGAGGTTGGAGGAGAAGTAGAGAGGAGAACAGGAGTGGAGAATTACGGAGTAGGGAGAGGTTGGAGGAGGAGGAGCGAGGAGGACAGGAGTGGAGGGTTAGGGAGTAGGGGGAGGTTGGAGGAGGAGGAGTAGGAGGAGTAGAGAGGAGAACAGGAGTGGAGGATTAAGGAGTAGGGAGAGGTTGGAGGACGAGGAGAGAGGAGAACAGGAGTGGAGGATTACGGAGTAGGGAGAGGTTGGAGGAGGAGGAGCGAGGAGGACAGGAGTGGAGGGTTAGGGAGTAGGGGGAGGTTGGAGGAGGAGGAGTAGAGAGGAGAACAGGAGTGGAGGATTGAGGAGTAGGGAGAGGTTGGAGGACGAGGAGAGAGGAGAACATGAGAGTAGGGTAAAGGAGTAGGGAGAGGTTGGAGGAGGTGGAGGAGTAGAGAGGAGAACATGAGTGGAGTGTTAAGGAGTAGGGAGAGGTTGGAGGAGGTGGAGAGAGGAGGACAGGAGTGGAGGATTAGGGAGTAGGGAGAGGTTGGAGGACAAGGATAGAGGAGAGCATGAGTGGAGGGTAAATGAGTAGGGAGAGGTTGGAGGACGAGGAGAAAGGAGAACATGAGTGGAGGGTAAAGGAGCAGGGAGAGGTTGGAGGAGGTGGAGGAGTAGAGAGGAGAACATGAGTGGAGTGTTAAGGAGTAGGGAGAGGTTGGAGGAGGTGGAGAGAGGAGGACAGGAGTGGAGGATTAGGGAGTAGGGAGAGGTTGGAGGACAAGGATAGAGGAGAGCATGAGTGGAGGGTAAATGAGTAGGGAGAGGTTGGAGGACGAGGAGAAAGGAGAACATGAGTGGAGGGTAAAGGAGCAGGGAGAGGTTGGAGGAGGTGGAGGAGTAGAGAGGAGAACATGAGTGGAGGGGTAGGGAGTAGGGAGAGGTTGGAGGAGGTGGAGGAGTAGAGAGGAGAACATGAGTGGAGGGTTAGGGAGTAGGGAGAGGTTGGAGGAAAAGGGAGGAGGACAGGAGAGGAGGGTTAGTGTAAACTGTATGTGTGTGTGTGCATGCGCGCACGCGCGTCTGTGTGTTTGAGAGAGAGAGTGTCTGTGTGTGTGTGTGTGTGTGTGTGTGTGTGTGTGTGTGTGTGTGTGTGTGTGTGTGTGTGTGTGTGTGTGTGTGTGTGTGTGTGTGTGTGTGTGTGTGTGTGTGTGTGTGTGTGTGTGTGTGTGTGTGTGTGTGTGTGTGTGCGTGCGTGCGTGTGTGTGTGTGTCCTTAGCACTAAAGGGAGGTCCTCAGGCCCTCTGTTTGCTCCTCATTCAATGTGACTCCTCAAGGTCAATGGTCAACAATTGTCTGTTTTTGTCAAGCTTCAACAGTACGGCAAAATGAGAAGAGAAGGAGGAGGAGAGAGAGTTAAAGAAAGAGAGAGAGTGGGTAGAAGAGGAGGGGCTGAACAATGACAACTAAGGTAGATGTAAAATAAGCCTCAAAACATTATAACCGTAGAACTGAGAGCAAATAAAGAGAGGAGTGAGAAACAGACAGGGAAGGAGGAAGAGAAGAGGGAGAGTGGATAAAAATAAGTAAAGAGAAAGAGAGGGATGAAGGAAGGAGTGAGGGAGAGAAGCAGATGTAGAGTTATATATATATATATAGTGGGAGAGAGGGAAAGAGAAGGAGAGAGGAAATATTTCTCTGTCCACGACCACAGTGTGCCAGGGGAAAGAGAGGAGCGAGGGAACAAGGGAGGCAGAGACGGAGGACGAGAGGCAGAGATTTTGTCATTATGACAAACAGCAGGTACACTTCAGTTTGAAGAGGATGAGAGGAGAAAAAAAGGGGTAAAATGTGACACATTAGAGAGAAGCGAAGGAGAAGAATAACAGACAGGGAGAAGAAGAGAGAAGGGAGAGCTTGGAGATTAGAATCATTTATATGTGGTGGAAGGATGGTCGGAATCTATATCATGGTGGTAGGCTCAGGTGGGATAGGGGATTCTCATCTGCTGACCTAGAGGGAACATGTTTGTCTTTCTCATTAATGAATACTAGCCTACCCACAAGCACAGAGGTCCTATGCCCTCTCTGATTGGCTGATAGGGAGACTGCTTATGTAACCATAGTGATGGACAGACAGGTAACAGATGTATGATTCATTGAGGGATTAAAAAATAATTTAGCTGAGACGAATGCAATGAAACTACGATCACAACAACGACTATTACTGCTTTACTATCATAATAACCACTACTAGTACCACTCTACTATCATAACAACTACTACCACTACCACTCTACTATCACAACAACCACTACTATTACCACTCTACTATCATAACAACCACTACCACTACCACTCTACTATCATAACAACCACTACTATTGCTCTGCTATCACAACAACCACTACTACTACCACTCTACTATCACAACAACCACTACTACTACTGCTATACTATCATAACAGCCACTACTACTACCACTCTACTATCACAACAACCACTACTACTACCACTCTACTATCACAACAACAACTACTACCAATACTATACTATCACAAAAACCACTACTACTACCAGTCTACTATCACAACAACAACTACTACTACCACTCTACTATCACAACAACCACTACTACTACTGCTCTACTATCATAACAACCACTACTACTACCACTCTACTATCATAACAACCACTACCACTCTACTATCATAACAACCACTACCACTCTACTATCATAACAACCACTACTACTACTGCTCTACTATCACAACAACAACTATTACTGCTTTACTATCACAACAACCACTATTACTGCTTTACTATCATAACAACCACTACTACAACCACTCTACTATCATAACAACCACTACTACTATCACTCTACTATCACAACAACCACTACTACTGCCACTCTACTATCACAACAACCACTACTACTACTGCTCTACTATCATAACAACCACTACTACTACCACTCTACTATCATAACAACCACTACTACTACTGCTCTACTATCATAACAACCACTACTACTACCACTCTACTATCATAACAACCACTAAAACTACCACTCTACTATAATAACAACCACTATTACTGCGTTACTATCATAACAACCACTACTACTACCACTCTACTATCATAACAACAACTACTCCTACCACTCTACTATCACAACAACCACTACTACTACCACTCTACTATCATACCAACACCTACTACTACCACTCTACTATCATAACAACCACTACTACTATTACCACTCTACTATCACAACAACCACTACTACTACCACTCTACTAACATAACGACCACTGTACTTCCGGCGCCGACTGAGATGGCCGCCTCGCTTCGCGTTCCTAGGAAACTATGCAGTTTTTTGTTTTTTTACGTGTTATTTCTTACATTAGTACCCCAGGTCATCTTAGGTTTCATTACATACAGTCGAGAAGAACTACTGAATATAAGATCAGCGTCAACTCACCATCAGTACGACCAAGAATATGTTTTCCGCGACGCGGATCCTGTGTTCTGCCTTACAAACAGGACAACGGAATGGATCGCATGCAGCGACCCAAGGAAACGACTCCGAAAAAGAGGGAAACGCGGCGGTGTTCTGGTCAGACTCCGAAAAAGGGCACATCGCGCACCACTTCCCAGTATTCTTCTTGCCAATGTCCAGTCTCTCGACAACAAGGTTGATGAAATCCGAGCAAGGGTGGCATTCCAGAGGGACATCAGAGACTGCAACGTTCTCTGCTTTACGGAGACATGGCTTACTGGGAAAACGCTATCCAGGGCGGTACAGCCAACGGGTTTCTCCACGCATCGCGCCGACAGAAACAAACATCTCTCTGGTAAGAAGAGTGGAGGGGGCGTATGCCTCATGACTAACGGGACATGGTGTGATGAAGGAAACATACAGGAACTCAAATCCTTCTGTTCACCTGATTTAGAATTCCTCACAATCAAATGTAGACCGCATTATCTTCCAAGAGAATTCTCTTCGATTATAATCACAGCCGTATATATCCCCCCCAAGCAGACACATCGATGGCTCTGAACGAACTTTATTTAACTCTTTGCAAACTGGAAAACATTTATCCGGAGGCTGCATTCATTGTAGCTGGGGATTTTAACAAAGCCAATCTGAAAACAAGACTCCCTAAATTTTATCAGCATATCGATTGCGCAACCAGGGGTGGTAAAACCTTGGATCACTGTTACTCTAACTTCCGCGACGCATATAAGGCCCTGCCCCGCCCCCTTTCGGAAAAGCTGACCACGACTCCATTTTGCTGATCCCTGCCTACAGGCAGAAATTAAAACAAGAGGCTCCCACGCTGAGGTCTGTCCAACGCTGGTCAGACCAAGCTGACTCTACACTCCAAGACTGCTTCCATCACGTGGACTGGGACATGTTTCGTATTGCGTCAGATGGGAATATTGACGAATACGCTGATTCGGTGTGCGAGTTCATTAGAACGTGCGTCGAAGATGTCGTTCCCATAGCAACGATAAAAACATTCCCTAACCAGAAACCGTGGATTGATGGCAGCATTCGCGTGAAACTGAAAGCGCGAACCACTGCTTTTAATCAGGGCAAGGTGTCTGGCAACATGACTGAATACAAACAGTGCAGCTATTCCTCCGTAAGGCTATCAAACAAGCTAAGCGTCAGTACAGAGACAAAGTGGAATCTCAATTCAATGGCTCAGACACAAGAGGCATGTGGCAGGGTCTACAGTCAATCACGGACTACAAGATGAAATCCAGCCCAGTCACGGACCAGGATGTCTTGCTCCCAGGCAGACTAAATAACTTTTTTGCCCGCTTTGAGGACAATACAGTGCCACTGACACGGCCTGCAACGGAAACATGCAGTCTCTCCTTCACTGCAGCCGAGGTGATTAAGACATTTAAACGTGTTAACCCTCGCAAGGCTGCAGGCCCAGACGGCATCCCCAGCCGCGCCCTCCGAGCATGCGCAGACCAGCTGACCGGTGTGTTTACGGACATATTCAATCAATCCCTATACCAGTCTGCTGTTCCCACATGCTTCAAGAGGGCCACCATTGTTCCTGTTCCCAAGAAAGCTAAGGTAACTGAGCTAAACGACTACCGCCCCGTAGCACTCACTTCCGTCATCATGAAGTGCTTTGAGAGACTAGTCAAGGACCATATCACCTCCACCCTACCTGACACCCTAGACCCACTCCAATTTGCTTACCGCCCAAATAGGTCCACAGACGATGCAATCTCAACCACACTGCACACTGCCCTAACCCACCTGGACAAGAGGAATACCTATGTGAGAATGCTGTTCATCGACTACAGCTCGGCATTCAACACCATAGTACCCTCCAAGCTCGTCATCAAGCTCGAGACCCTGGGTCTCGACCCCGCCCTGTGCAACTGGGTACTGGACTTCCTGACGGGCCGCCCCCAGGTGGTGAGGGTAGGCAACAACATCTCCTCCCCGCTGATCCTCAACACGGGGTCCCACAAGGGTGCGTTCTGAGCCCTCTCCTGTACTCCCTGTTCACCCACGACTGCGTGGCCACGCACGCCTCCAACTCAATCATCAAGTTTGCGGACGACACAACAGTGGTAGGCTTGATTACCAACAACGACGAGACGGCCTACAGGGAGGAGGTGAGGGCCCTTGGAGTGTGGTGTCAGGAAAATAACCTCACACTCAACGTCAACAAAACTAAGGAGATGATTGTGGACTTCAGGAAACAGCAGAGGGAACACCCCCCTATCCACATCGATGGAACAGTAGTGGAGAGGGTAGCTAGTTTTAAGTTCCTTGGCATACACATCACAGACAAACTGAATTGGTCCACTCACACTGACAGCGTCGTGAAGAAGGCGCAGCAGCGCCTATTCAACCTCAGGAGGCTGAAGAAATTCGGCTTGTCACCAAAAGCACTCACAAACTTCTACAGATGCACAATCGAGAGCATCCTGGCGGGCTGTATCACCGCCTGGTACGGCAACTGCTCCGCCCTCAACCGTAAGGCTCTCCAGAGGGTAGTGAGGACTGCACAACGCATCACCGGGGGCAAACTACCTGCCCTCCAGGACACCTACACCACCCGTTGTTACAGGAAGGCCATAAAGATCATCAAGGACATCAACCACCCGAACCACTGCCTGTTCACCCCGCTATCATCCAGAAGGCGAGGTCAGTACAGGTGCATCAAAGCTGGGACCGAGAGACTGAAAAACAGCTTCTATCTCAAGGCCATCAGACTGTTAAATAGCCACCACTAACATTGAGTGGCTGCTGCCAACACACTGTCATTGACACTGACCCAACTCCAGCCATTTTAATAATGGGAATTGATGGGAAATGATGTAAATATATCACTAGCCACTTTAAACAATGCTACCTTATATAATGTTACTTACCCTACATTATTCATCTCATATACATATGTATATACTGTACTCTCCAACATCGACTGCATCCTTATGTAACACATGTATCACTAGCCACTTTAACTATGCCACTTTGTTTACTTTGTCTACACACTCATCTCATATGTATATACTGTACTCGATACCATCTACTGTATGCTGCTCTGTACCATCACTCATTCATATATCCTTATGTACATGTTCCTTATCCCCTTACACTGTGTATAAGACTGTAGTTTTGGAATTGTTAGTTAGATTACTTGTTGGTTATCACTGCATTGTCGGAACTAGAAGCACAAGCATTTCGCTACACTCGCATTAACATCTGCTAACCATGTGTATGTGACAAATAAAAAATTTGATTTGATTTGATTTACTACTACCACTCTACTATCGTAACAACCACTACTACTACCACTCTACTATCGTAACAACGACTACTACTACCACTCCACTATCATATCAACCACTATTACTGCTTTACCATCATAACAACCACTACAGCTACTGCTCTACTATCACAATAACCACTATTACTGCTTTACTATCATAACAACGACTATTACCACTCTACTATCAGAACAACCACTACTACTACTGCTCTACTATCATAACATCCACTACTACTACCACTCTACTATCATAACAACCACTACCACTCTACTATCATAACAACCACTACTACTACTGCTCTACTATCACAAAAACAACTATTACTGCTTTACTATCACAAAAAACACTATTACTGCTTTACTATCATAACAACCACAACAACTCTACTATCACTCTACTATCATAACAACCACTACCACTCTACTATCATAAAAACCACTACTACTACCACTCTACTATCATAACAACCACTAAAACTACCACTCTACTATAATAACAACCACTATTACTGCGTTACTATCATAACAACCACTACTACTACCACTCTATTATCATAACAACAACTACTACTACCACTCTACTATCACAACAACCACTACTACTACCACTATTCTATCATACCAACACCTACTACTACCACTCTACTATCATAACAACCACTACTACTATTACCGCTCTACTATCACAACAACCACTACTACTACCACTCTACTAACATAACGACCACTACTACTACCACAACAACCACTACTACTACTGCTCTACTATCATAACAACCACTACTACTACCACTCTACTATCACAACAACAACTACTACTACCACAACAACCACTACTACTACTGCTCTACTATCATAACAACCACTACTACTACCACTCTACTATCATAACAACCACTACCACTCTACTATCATAACAACCACTACTACTACTGCTCTACTATCACAACAACCACTTTTACTGCTTTACTATCATAACAACCACTACTACAACCACTCTACTATCATAACAACCGCTACTACTACCACTCTACTATCATAACAACCACTACTACTACCACTCTACTATCATAACAACCACTATTACCACTCTACTATCATAACAACAACTATTACCACTCTACTATCATAACAACAACTATTACCACTCTACTATCATAACAACCACTACTACTGCTCTACTATCATAACCACCACTACAACTGCTCTACTATCATAATACCCACTATTACTGATTTACTATCATAACAACCGCTACTACTACTGCTCTACTATCATAACAACCACTACTACTACCACTCTACTATCACAACAACCACTACCACTACTATACTATCACAACAACCACTACTACTACCACTCTACTATCACAACAACAACTACTAATACTGCTATACTATCATAACAACCACTACTACTACCACTCAACTATCATAACAACCACTACTACTACCACTCTACTATCACAACAACCACTACTACTACCACTGAACTATCATAACAACCACTACTACTACTGCTCTACTATCACAACAACCACTACTACTACCACTCTACTATCATAACAACCACTATTACTGCTTTACCATCATAACAACTACTACAACTACTGCTCTACTATCAGAACAACCACTATTACGGCTTACCTATCATAACAACCACAATTACCCCTCTGCTATCATAACAACCACTATTACCACTCTACTATCATAACAACCACTATTACCACTCTACTATCATAACAACCACTATCACTGCTTTACTATCATAACAACCACTACTACTACCACTCTACTATCATAATAACGACTTCTACTACCACTCTACTATCATAACAACCACTACTACTACCACTCACCTATCATAACCACCACTACTACTACTGCTCTACTATCATGACTACTACTACTACTACTGCTCTATTAACATAACAACCACTACTACTACTGCTCTACTATTATAACAACCAGCACTACTACCACTCTACTATCATAATAACGACTTCTACTACCACTCTACTATCATAACAACCACTACTACTACCACTATACTATCATAACAACCACTATTACTGCTTTACTATCATGACAACCACTACTACTACCACTCTACTATCATAACAACCACTACTATTACCACTCTACTATCACAACAACCACTACTACTACCACTCTACTATCATAACAACCACTACTACTACCACTCTACTATCATAACAACCACTACCACTACTGCTCTACTATCATAACAACCACTACTAGTACCACTCTACTATCATAATAACCACTTCTACTACAACTCTAATATCATAACAACCACTACTACTACCACTCTACTACCATAACAACCACTGCTACTACTGCTCTACTATCATAACAACCACTACTACTTCCACTCTGCTATCATAACAACCACTACTACTACCACTCTACTATCATAACAACCACTACAACTACCACTCTACTATCATAACAACCACTATTACTGCGTTACTATCATAACAACAACTACTACTACCACTCTACTATCATAACAACAATTACTACTACTGCTCTACTATCATAATACCCACTATTACTGATTTACTATCATAGCAACCAGCACTACTACTGCTCTTCTATCATAACAACCACTACTACCACTCACCTATCATAACCACCACTACTACTACTGCTCTACTATCATGACTACTACTACTACTACTGCTCTACTAACATAACCACCACTACTACTACTGCTCTACTATCATAGCAACCAGCACTACTACTGCTCTTCTATCATAACAACCACTACTCCTGTTCTACTATCATAACCACCACTACTACTGCTCTACTATCATAACAACCAGTACCACTTCTGCTCTACTATCATAACCACCACTACTACTGCCACTCTACTATCACAACAACCATCACTACTACGACTGCTCTACTATCATGACAACCACTACAACTACTGCTCTACTATCATAACAACCACTACTACAACCACTTTACTATCACAACAACCACTACTACTACCACTCTACTATCACAACAACCACTACTACTACTGCTCTACTATCATAACAATCACTACCACTACCACTCTACTATCATAACAACCACTACCACTCTACTATCATAATAGCCACTATTACCACTGCTCTACTATCACAACAACCACTGTTACCACTCTACTATCATAACTACCACTATTACTGCTTTACTACCATAACAACCACTACTACTACCACTCTACGATCATAACAACCACTACTACCACTCTACTATCATAACAACCACTACTACTACCGCCACTCTACTATCATAACAACCACTACTACTACCACTCTACGATCATAACAACCACTACTACTACCACTCTACTATCATAACAACCACCACTAGTACGACTGCTCTACTATCATAACAACCACTACTACTGCTCTACTATCATAACAACCACTACTACAACCACTTTACTATCACAACAACCACTACTACTACCACTCTACTATCACAACCACCAATTTGTAAGTCGCTCTGGATAAGAGCGTCTGCTAAATGACTTAAATGTAAATGAATGTAAATGTACTACTACCACTCTACTATCATAACAACCACCACTACTACGACTGCTCTACTATCATGACAACCACTACAACTACTGCTCTACTATCATAACAACCACTACTACAACCACTTTACTATCACAACAACCACTACTACTACCACTCTACTTTCACAACCACCACTACTACTACCACTCTACTATCATAACAACCACCACTACTACGACTGCTCTACTATCATGACAACCACTACCACGACTGCTCTACTATCATAACAACCACTACTACTGCTCTACTATCATAACAACCACTACTACAACCACTTTACTATCACAACAACCACTACTACTACCACTCTACTATCACAACAACCACTACTACTACCACTCTACTATCACAACAACCACTACTACTACTGCTCTACTATCATAACAATCACTACCACTACCACTCTACGATCATAACAACCACTCCTACTACCACTCTACTATCATAACAGCCACTGCTACCACTGCTCTACTATCACAACAACCACTATTACTGCTTTACTATCACAACAACCACTGTTATCACTCTACTATCATAACAACCACTATTACTGCTTTACTACCATAACAACCACTACTACTACCACTCTACTATCATAACAACCACTACCACTCTACTATCATAACAACCACTACTACTACTGCTC
Organism: Oncorhynchus gorbuscha; assembly: GCF_021184085.1. NCBI lineage: Eukaryota > Metazoa > Chordata > Actinopteri > Salmoniformes > Salmonidae > Oncorhynchus > Oncorhynchus gorbuscha. Next base: position 79,078,834 of record NC_060187.1, read on the forward strand.
TACTATCACAACAACCACTTTTACTGCTTTACTATCATAACAACCACTACTACAACCACTCTACTATCATAACAACCGCTACTACTACCACTCTACTATCATAACAACCACTACTACTACCACTCTACTATCATAACAACCACTATTACCACTCTACTATCATAACAACAACTATTACCACTCTACTATCATAACAACAACTATTACCACTCTACTATCATAACAACCACTACTACTGCTCTACTATCATAACCACCACTACAACTGCTCTACTATCATAATACCCACTATTACTGATTTACTATCATAACAACCGCTACTACTACTGCTCTACTATCATAACAACCACTACTACTACCACTCTACTATCACAACAACCACTACCACTACTATACTATCACAACAACCACTACTACTACCACTCTACTATCACAACAACCACTACTACTACTGCTATACTATCATAACAACCACTACTACTACCACTCAACTATCATAACAACCACTACTACTACCACTCTACTATCACAACAACCACTACTACTACCACTGAACTATCATAACAACCACTACTACTACTGCTCTACTATCACAACAACCACTACTACTACCACTCTACTATCATAACAACCACTATTACTGCTTTACCATCATAACAACTACTACAACTACTGCTCTACTATCAGAACAACCACTATTACGGCTTACCTATCATAACAACCACAATTACCCCTCTGCTATCATAACAACCACTATTACCACTCTACTATCATAACAACCACTATTACCAATCTACTATCATAACAACCACTATCACTGCTTTACTATCATAACAACCACTACTACTACCACTCTACTATCATAATAACGACTTCTACTACCACTCTACTATCATAACAACCACTACTACTACCACTCACCTATCATAACCACCACTACTACTACTGCTCTACTATCATGACTACTACTACTACTACTGCTCTATTAACATAACAACCACTACTACTACTGCTCTACTATTATAACAACCAGCACTACTACCACTCTACTATCATAATAACGACTTCTACTACCACTCTACTATCATAACAACCACTACTACTACCACTATACTATCATAACAACCACTATTACTGCTTTACTATCATAACAACCACTACTACTACCACTCTACTATCATAACAACCACTACTATTACCACTCTACTATCACAACAACCACTACTACTACCACTCTACTATCATAACAACCACTACTACTACCACTCTACTATCATAACAACCACTACCACTACTGCTCTACTATCATAACAACCACTACTAGTACCACTCTACTATCATAATAACCACTTCTACTACAACTCTAATATCATAACAACCACTACTACTACCACTCTACTACCATAACAACCACTGCTACTACTGCTCTACTATCATAACAACCACTACTACTTCCACTCTGCTATCATAACAACCACTACTACTACCACTCTACTATCATAACAACCACTACAACTACCACTCTACTATCATAACAACCACTATTACTGCGTTACTATCATAACAACAACTACTACTACCACTCTACTATCATAACAACAATTACTACTACTGCTCTACTATCATAATACCCACTATTACTGATTTACTATCATAGCAACCAGCACTACTACTGCTCTTCTATCATAACAACCACTACTACCACTCACCTATCATAACCACCACTACTACTACTGCTCTACTATCATGACTACTACTACTACTACTGCTCTACTAACATAACCACCACTACTACTACTGCTCTACTATCATAGCAACCAGCACTACTACTGCTCTTCTATCATAACAACCACTACTCCTGTTCTACTATCATAACCACCACTACTACTGCTCTACTATCATAACAACCAGTACCACTTCTGCTCTACTATCATAACCACCACTACTACTGCCACTCTACTATCACAACAACCATCACTACTAACTGCTCTACTATCATGACAACCACTACAACTACTGCTCTACTATCATAACAACCACTACTACAACCACTTTACTATCACAACAACCACTACTACTACCACTCTACTATCACAACAACCACTACTACTACTGCTCTACTATCATAACAATCACTACCACTACCACTCTACTATCATAACAACCACTACCACTCTACTATCATAATAGCCACTATTACCACTGCTCTACTATCACAACAACCACTGTTACCACTCTACTATCATAACAACCACTATTACTGCTTTACTACCATAACAACCACTACTACTACCACTCTACGATCATAACAACCACTACTACCACTCTACTATCATAACAACCACTACTACTACTACTGCCACTCTACTATCATAACAACCACTACTACTACCACTCTACGATCATAACAACCACTACTACTACCACTCTACTATCATAACAACCACTACTAGTACCACTCTACAATAATAACAACCACTACTACAACCACTTTACTATCACAACAACCACTACTACTACCACTCTACTATCAGAACAACCACTATTACGGCTTTACTATCATAACAACCACTACTACTACCACTCTACTATCACAACAGCCACTATTACTGCTTTACTATCATAACAACGACTATTACCACTCTACGATCATAACAACCACTACTACTACCACTCTACTATCACAACAACCACTACTACTACCACTCTACTATCATAACAACCACTACTACTACCACTCTACTATCATAACAACCACTATTACCACTCTACTATCATAACAACAACTATTACCACTCTACTATCATAACAACAACTATTACCACTCTACTATCATAACAACCACTACTACTGCTCTACTATCATAACCACCACTACAACTGCTCTACTATCATAATACCCACTATTACTGATTTACTATCATAACAACCGCTACTACTACTGCTCTACTATCATAACAACCACTACTACTACCACAACAACCACTACCACTACTATACTATCACAACAACCACTACTACTACCACTCTACTATCACAACAACCACTACTACTACTGTTATACTATCATAACAACCACTACTACTACCACTCAACTATCATAACAACCACTACTACTACCACTCTACTATCACAACAACCACTACTACTACCACTGAACTATCATAACAACCACTACTACTACTGCTCTACTATCACAACAACCACTACTACTACCACTCTACTATCATAACAACCACTATTACTGCTTTACCATCATAACAACTACTACAACTACTGCTCTACTATCAGAACAACCACTATTACGGCTTACCTATCATAACAACCACAATTACCCCTCTGCTATCATAACAACCACTATTACCACTCTACTATCATAACAACCACTATTACCAATCTACTATCATAACAACCACTATCACTGCTTTACTATCATAACAACCACTACTACTACCACTCTACTATCATAATAACGACTTCTACTACCACTCTACTATCATAACAACCACTACTACTACCACTCACCTATCATAACCACCACTACTACTACTGCTCTACTATCATGACTACTACTACTACTACTGCTCTATTAACATAACAACCACTACTACTACTGCTCTACTATTATAACAACCAGCACTACTACCACTCTACTATCATAATAACGACTTCTACTACCACTCTACTATCATAACAACCACTACTACTACCACTATACTATCATAACAACCACTATTACTGCTTTACTATCATAACAACCACTACTACTACTACTCTACTATCATAACAACCACTACTATTACCACTCTACTATCACAACAACCACTACTACTACCACTCTACTATCATAACAACCACTACTACTACCACTCTACTATCATAACAACCACTACCACTACTGCTCTACTATCATAACAACCACTACTAGTACCACTCTACTATCATAATAACCACTTCTACTACAACTCTAATATCATAACAACCACTACTACTACCACTCTACTACCATAACAACCACTGCTACTACTGCTCTACTATCATAACAACCACTACTACTTCCACTCTGCTATCATAACAACCACTACTACTACCACTCTACTATCATAACAACCACTACAACTACCACTCTACTATCATAACAACAACTACTACTACCACTCTACTATCATAACAACAATTACTACTACTGCTCTACTATCATAATACCCACTATTACTGATTTACTATCATAGCAACCAGCACTACTACTGCTCTTCTATCATAACAACCACTACTACCACTCACCTATCATAACCACCACTACTACTACTGCTCTACTATCATGACTACTACTACTACTACTGCTCTACTAACATAACCACCACTACTACTACTGCTCTACTATCATAGCAACCAGCACTACTACTGCTCTTCTATCATAACAACCACTACTCCTGTTCTACTATCATAACCACCACTACTACTGCTCTACTATCATAACAACCAGTACCACTTCTGCTCTACTATCATAACCACCACTACTACTGCCACTCTACTATCACAACAACCATCACTACTACGACTGCTCTACTATCATGACAACCACTACAACTACTGCTCTACTATCATAACAACCACTACTACAACCACTTTACTATCACAACAACCACTACTACTACCACTCTACTATCACAACAACCACTACTACTACTGCTCTACTATCATAACAATCACTACCACTACCACTCTACTATCATAACAACCACTACCACTCTACTATCATAATAGCCACTATTACCACTGCTCTACTATCACAACAACCACTGTTACCACTCTACTATCATAACAACCACTATTACTGCTTTACTACCATAACAACCACTACTACTACCACTCTACGATCATAACAACCACTACTACCACTCTACTATCATAACAACCACTACTACTACCGCCACTCTACTATCATAACAACCACTACTACTACCACTCTACGATCATAACAACCACTACTACTACCACTCTACTATCATAACAACCACCACTAGTACGACTGCTCTACTATCATAACAACCACTACTACTGCTCTACTATCATAACAACCACTACTACAACCACTTTACTATCACAACAACCACTACTACTACCACTCTACTATCACAACCACCACTACTACTACCACTCTACTATCATAACAACCACCACTACTACGACTGCTCTACTATCATGACAACCACTACAACTACTGCTCTACTATCATAACAACCACTACTACAACCACTTTACTATCACAACAACCACTACTACTACCACTCTACTTTCACAACCACCACTACTACTACCACTCTACTATCATAACAACCACCACTACTACGACTGCTCTACTATCATGACAACCACTACCACGACTGCTCTACTATCATAACAACCACTACTACTGCTCTACTATCATAACAACCACTACTACAACCACTTTACTATCACAACAACCACTACTACTACCACTCTACTATCACAACAACCACTACTACTACCACTCTACTATCACAACAACCACTACTACTACTGCTCTACTATCATAACAATCACTACCACTACCACTCTACGATCATAACAACCACTCCTACTACCACTCTACTATCATAACAGCCACTGCTACCACTGCTCTACTATCACAACAACCACTATTACTGCTTTACTATCACAACAACCACTGTTATCACTCTACTATCATAACAACCACTATTACTGCTTTACTACCATAACAACCACTACTACTACCACTCTACGATCATAACAACCTCTACTACTACCACTCTACTATCATAACAACCACTACTACTACCACTCTACGATCATAACAACCACTCCTACTACCACTCTACTATCATAACAACCACTACTACTACCACTCTACTATCATAACAACCACTACTACTACCACTCTACGATCATAACAACCACTCCTACTACCACTCTACTATCACAACAACCACTACTACTACCACTCTACTATCACAACAGCCACTACTACTTCTGATCTACTATCATAACAACCACTACAACTTCCCCTCTACTATCATAACAACCACTACTACTACCACTCTACTATCATAACAACCACTATTACTGCTTTACCATCATAACAACTACTACAACTACTGCTCTACTATCAGAACAACCACTATTACGGCTTACCTATCATAACAACCACAATTACCCCTCTGCTATCATAACAACCACTATTACCACTCTACTATCATAACAACCACTATTACCAATCTACTATCATAACAACCACTATCACTGCTTTACTATCATAACAACCACTACTACTACCACTCTACTATCATAATAACGACTTCTACTACCACTCTACTATCATAACAACCACTACTACTACCACTCACCTATCATAACCACCACTACTACTACTGCTCTACTATCATGACTACTACTACTACTACTGCTCTATTAACATAACAACCACTACTACTACTGCTCTACTATTATAACAACCAGCACTACTACCACTCTACTATCATAATAACGACTTCTACTACCACTCTACTATCATAACAACCACTACTACTACCACTATACTATCATAACAACCACTATTACTGCTTTACTATCATAACAACCACTACTACTACTACTCTACTATCATAACAACCACTACTATTACCACTCTACTATCACAACAACCACTACTACTACCACTCTACTATCATAACAACCACTACTACTACCACTCTACTATCATAACAACCACTACCACTACTGCTCTACTATCATAACAACCACTACTAGTACCACTCTACTATCATAATAACCACTTCTACTACAACTCTAATATCATAACAACCACTACTACTACCACTCTACTACCATAACAACCACTGATACTACTGCTCTACTATCATAACAACCACTACTACTTCCACTCTGCTATCATAACAACCACTACTACTACCACTCTACTATCATAACAACCACTACAACTACCACTCTACTATCATAACAACAACTACTACTACCACTCTACTATCATAACAACAATTACTACTACTGCTCTACTATCATAATACCCACTATTACTGATTTACTATCATAGCAACCAGCACTACTACTGCTCTTCTATCATAACAACCACTACTACCACTCACCTATCATAACCACCACTACTACTACTGCTCTACTATCATGACTACTACTACTACTACTGCTCTACTAACATAACCACCACTACTACTACTGCTCTACTATCATAGCAACCAGCACTACTACTGCTCTTCTATCATAACAACCACTACTCCTGTTCTACTATCATAACCACCACTACTACTGCTCTACTATCATAACAACCAGTACCACTTCTGCTCTACTATCATAACCACCACTACTACTGCCACTCTACTATCACAACAACCATCACTACTACGACTGCTCTACTATCATGACAACCACTACAACTACTGCTCTACTATCATAACAACCACTACTACAACCACTTTACTATCACAACAACCACTACTACTACCACTCTACTATCACAACAACCACTACTACTACTGCTCTACTATCATAACAATCACTACCACTACCACTCTACTATCATAACAACCACTACCACTCTACTATCATAATAGCCACTATTACCACTGCTCTACTATCACAACAACCACTGTTACCACTCTACTATCATAACAACCACTATTACTGCTTTACTACCATAACAACCACTACTACTACCACTCTACGATCATAACAACCACTACTACCACTCTACTATCATAACAACCACTACTACTACCGCCACTCTACTATCATAACAACCACTACTACTACCACTCTACGATCATAACAACCACTACTACTACCACTCTACTATCATAACAACCACCACTAGTACGACTGCTCTACTATCATAACAACCACTACTACTGCTCTACTATCATAACAACCACTACTACAACCACTTTACTATCACAACAACCACTACTACTACCACTCTACTATCACAACCACCACTACTACTACCACTCTACTATCATAACAACCACCACTACTACGACTGCTCTACTATCATGACAACCACTACAACTACTGCTCTACTATCATAACAACCACTACTACAACCACTTTACTATCACAACAACCACTACTACTACCACTCTACTTTCACAACCACCACTACTACTACCACTCTACTATCATAACAACCACCACTACTACGACTGCTCTACTATCATGACAACCACTACCACGACTGCTCTACTATCATAACAACCACTACTACTGCTCTACTATCATAACAACCACTACTACAACCACTTTACTATCACAACAACCACTACTACTACCACTCTACTATCACAACAACCACTACTACTACCACTCTACTATCACAACAACCACTACTACTACTGCTCTACTATCATAACAATCACTACCACTACCACTCTACGATCATAACAACCACTCCTACTACCACTCTACTATCATAACAGCCACTGCTACCACTGCTCTACTATCACAACAACCACTATTACTGCTTTACTATCACAACAACCACTGTTATCACTCTACTATCATAACAACCACTATTACTGCTTTACTACCATAACAACCACTACTACTACCACTCTACGATCATAACAACCTCTACTACTACCACTCTACTATCATAACAACCACTACTACTACCACTCTACGATCATAACAACCACTCCTACTACCACTCTACTATCATAACAACCACTACTACTACCACTCTACTATCATAACAACCACTACTACTACCACTCTACGATCATAACAACCACTCCTACTACCACTCTACTATCACAACAACCACTACTACTACCACTCTACTATCACAACAGCCACTACTACTTCTGATCTACTATCATAACAACCACTACAACTTCCCCTCTACTATCATAACAACCACTACTACTACCACTCTACTATCATAACAACCACTACAACTACCACTCTACTATCATAACAACCACCACTACTATGACTGCTCTACTATCATGACAACCACTACAACTACCACTCTACAATAATAACAACCACTACTACAACCACTTTACTATCACAACAACCACTAATACTACCACTCTACTATCACAACAACCACTACCACTGCCACTCTACTATCATAACAACCACTACCACACTACTATCATAACAGCCACTACTACCACTGCTCTACTATTACTGCTTTACTATCATAAAACCACTATTACCACTCTAATATCATAACAACAGTTATTACCACTCTACTATCATAACAACCACTACTCCTACCACTCGACTATCACAACAACCACTACTACTACTGCTCTACTATCATAATACCCACTATTATTGATTTACTATCATAACAGCCACTACTACTACTGCTCTACTATCATAACAACCACTACTACTACCACTATACTATCATAACAACCACTATTACTGCTTTACTATCATAACAATCACTACTACTACCAGTCTACTATCATAACAACCACTACTACTAGCACTCTACTATCATAACAACCACCACTACTACAACCACTTTACTATCACAACAACCACTACTACTACCACTCTACTATCACAACAACCACTACTACTAGCACTCTACTATCATAACAACCACCACTACTAGGACTGCTCTACTATCATGACAACCACTACAACTACTGCTCTACTATCATAACAACCACTGCAACTACTGCTCTACTATCATAACAACCACCACTACTACAACCACTTTACTATCACAACAACCACTACTACTACCACTCTACTATCACAACAACCACTACTACTACTGCTCTACTATCATAACAACCACTACCACTACCACTCTACTATCATAACAGCCACTACTACCACTGCTCTACTATCACAACAACCACTATTACTGCTTTACTATCACAACATCCACTATTACCACTCTACTATCATAACAGACACTATTACTGCTTTACTACCATAACAACCACTACTGCTACCACTCTACTAACATAACAACCACTACTACTACCACTCTACGATCATAACAACCACTACTACTACCACTCTACTATCATAACAGCCTCTACTACTTCTGCTCTACTATCATAACAACCACTACTACTTCCCCTCTACTATCATAACAACCACTACTACTCCCAATCTACTATCATAACAACAACTACAACTACCACTCTACTATCATAACAACCACCACTACTATGACTGCTCTACTATCATGACAACCACTACAACTACTGCTCTACTATCATAACAACCACTACTACTACCACTCTACAATAATAACAACCACTACTACAACCACTTTACTATCACAACAACCACTACCACTACCACTCTACTATCATAACAACCACTACCACTCTACTATCATAACAGCCACTACTACCACTGCTCTACTATCACAACAACCACTATTACTGCTTTACTATCATAACAACCACTATTACCACTCTACTATCATAACAACCACTATTACCACTCTACTATCATAACAACAGCTATTACCACTCTACTATCATAACAACCACTACTCCTACCACTCGACTATCACAACAACCACTACTACTACCACTCTACTATCACAACAACCACTACTACTACTGCTCTACTATCATAATACCCACTATTACAGATTTACTATCATAACAGCCACTACTACTACCACTATACTATCATAACAACCACTATTACTGCTTTACTATCATAACAACCACTACTACTACCACTCTACTATCATAACAACCACCACTACTATGACTGCTCTACTATCATGACAACCACTACAACTACCACTCTACAATAATAACAACCACTACTACAACCACTTTACTATCACAACAACCACTACTACTACCACTCTACTATCACAACAACCACTACCACTGCCACTCTACTATCATAACAACCACTACCACACTACTATCATAACAGCCACTGCTACCACTGCTCTACTATCACAACAACCACTATTACTGCTTTACTATCACAACAACCACTGTTATCACTCTACTATCATAACAACCACTATTACTGCTTTACTACCATAACAACCACTACTACTACCACTCTACGATCATAACAACCTCTACTACTACCACTCTACTATCATAACAACTACTACTACCACTCTACTATCATAACAACCACTACTACTACCACTCTACTATCATAACAACCACTACTACTACCACTCTACAATCATAACAACCACTCCTACTACCACTCTACTAACACAACAACCACTACTACTACCACTCTACTATCACAACAGCCACTATTACTTCTGATCTACTATCATAACAACCACTACAACTTCCCCTCTACTATCATAACAACCACTACTACTACCACTCTACTATCATAACAACCACTACAACTACCACTCTACTATCATAACAACCACCACTACTATGACTGCTCTACTATCATGACAACCACTACAACTACCACTCTACAATAATAACAACCACTACTACAACCACTTTACTATCACAACAACCACTAATACTACCACTCTACTATCACAACAACCACTACCACTGCCACTCTACTATCATAACAACCACTACCACACTACTATCATAACAGCCACTACTACCACTGCTCTACTATCACAACAACCACTATTACTGCTTTACTATCATAAAACCACTATTATTGATTTACTATCATAACAGTCACTACTACTACTGCTCTACTATCATAACAACCACTACTACTACCACTATACTATCATAACAACCACTATTACTGCTTTACTATCATAACAATCACTACTACTACCACTCTACTATCATAACAACCACTACTATTACCACTCTACTATCATAACAACCACTACTACTACCACTCACCTATCATAACAACCACTACTACTGCTCTACTATCATAACCACCACTACTACTGCTCTACTATCATAACAACCAGTACCACTTCTGCTCTACTATCGTAACCACCACTACTACTGCTCTACTATCATAACAACCACTACTACTACCACTCTACTATCATAACAACCACCACTACTACCACTCTACTATCATAACAACCACTACTACTATCACTCTACTATCATAACAACCACCACTACTACGACTGCTCTACTATCATGACAACCACTACAAGTACTGCTCTACTATCATAACAACCACTACAACTACTGCTCTACTATCATAACAACCACCACTACTACAACCACTTTACTATCACAACAACCACTAATACTACCACTCTACTATCACAACAACCACTACTACTACCACTCTACTATCACAACAACCACTACTACTACCACTCTACTATCATAACAACCACTACTACTAGCACTCTACTATCATAACAACCACCACTACTACGACTGCTCTACTATCATGACAACCACTACAACTACTGCTCTACTATCATAACAACCACTGCAACTACTGCTCTACTATCATAACAACCACCACTACTACAACCACTTTACTATCACAACAACCACTACTACTACCACTCTACTATCACAACAACCACTACTACTACTGCTCTACTATCATAACAACCACTACCACTACCACTCTACTATCATAACAGCCACTACTACCACTGCTCTACTATCACAACAACCACTATTACTGCTTTACTATCACAACATCCACTATTACCACTCTACTATCATAACAGACACTATTACTGCTTTACTACCATAACAACCACTACTGCTACCACTCTACTAACATAACAACCACTACTACTACCACTCTACGATCATAACAACCACTACTACTACCACTCTACTATCATAACAACCACTACTACTACCACTCTACTATCATAACAACCACTACCACTACCACTCTACTATCATAACAGCCACTACTACCACTGCTCTACTATCACAACAACCACTATTACTGCTTTACTATCACAACATCCACTATTACCACTCTACTATCATAACAGACACTATTACTGCTTTACTACCATAACAACCACTACTGCTACCACTCTACTAACATAACAACCACTACTACTACCACTCTACGATCATAACAACCACTACTACTACCACTCTACTATCATAACAGCCTCTACTACTTCTGCTCTACTATCATAACAACCACTACTACTTCCCCTCTACTATCATAACAACCACTACTACTCCCAATCTACTATCATAACAACAACTACAACTACCACTCTACTATCATAACAACCACCACTACTATGACTGCTCTACTATCATGACAACCACTACAACTACTGCTCTACTATCATAACAACCACTACTACTACCACTCTACAATAATAACAACCACTACTACTACCACTCTACAATAATAACAACCACTACCACTGCCACTCTACTATCATAACAACCACTACCACACTACTATCATAACAGCCACTACTACCACTGCTCTACTATCACAACAACCACTATTACTGCTTTACTATCATAAAACCACTATTACCACTCTAATATCATAACAACAGCTATTACCACTCTACTATCATGACAACCACTACTCCTACCACTCGACTATCATAACAGCCACTACTACTACTGCTCTACTATCATAACAACCACTACTACTACCACTATACTATCATAACAACCACTATTACTGCTTTACTATCATAACAATCACTACTACTACCACTCTACTATCATAACAACCACTACTATTACCACTCTACTATCATAACAACCACTACTACCACTCTACTATCATAACAACCACTACCACTACTGCTCTACTATCATAACAACCACTATTACTGCGTTACTATCACAACAACCACTACTACTACCACTCTACTATCATAACAACCACTACCACTACCACTCGACTATCATAACAACCACTACTACTACCACTCTACTATCACAACAACCGCTACTACTACCGCTCTACTAGCATAACAACCACTACTACTACCACTCTACTATCATAACAACCACTACCACTACTGCTCTACTATCATAACAACCACTACTACTACCACTCTTCTATCATAATAACCACTTCTACTACCACTCTAATATCATAACAACCACTACAACTACTGCTCTACTATCATAACAACCACTACTACTACCACTCACCTATCATAACAACCACTACAACTACGACTCTACTATCATAACAACCACTATTACTGCGTTACTATCACAACAACCACTACTACTACCACTCTACTATCATAACAACCACTACCACTACCACTCGACTATCATCACAACCACTACTACTACCACAACAACCACTACTACTACCGCTCTACTATCACAACAACCACTACTACTACCACTCTACTATAACAACAACTGCTACTACTACCACTCTACTATCATAACAACCACTACTACTACCACTCTACTATCATAACAACCACTACTACTACCACTCTACTATCACAACAATCGCTACTACTACCTCTCTACTAGCATAACAACCACTACTACTACCACTCTACTATCATAACAAACACTACTACTACCACTCTACTATCATAACAACCACTACAACTACACTCTACTATCATAACAACAACTACTACTACCACTCTACTATCACAACAACCGCTACTACTACCGCTCTGCTATCATAACAACCACTACCACTACTGCTCTACTATCATAACAACCACTACTACTACCACCACTCTTCTATCATAATAACCACTTCTACTACCACTCTAATATCATAACAACCACTACAACTACTGCTCTACTATCATAACAACCACTACTACTACCACTCACCTATCATAACAACCACTACAACTACGACTCTACTATCATAACAACCACTATTACTGCGTTACTATCACAACAACCACTACTACTACCACTCTACTATCATAACAACCACTACTACTACCACTCTACTATCATAACAACCACTACTACTACCACTGTACTATCACAACAACCGCTACTACTACCTCTCTACTAGCATAACAACCACTCCTACTACCACTCTACTATCATAACAAACACTACTACTACCACTCTACTATCATAACAACCACTACAACTACACTCTACTATCATAACAACCACTATTACCACTCTACTATCATAACAACCACTATTACTGCTTCACTATCATAACAGCCACTATTACTGCTTTACTACCACAACAACCACTACTACTACCACTCTGCTATCATAACAACCACTACTACTACCACTCTACGATCATAACAACCACTCCTACTACCACTCTACTATAATATAATAATAATATATGCCATTTAGCAGACGCTTTTATCCAAAGCAACTTACAGTCATGTGTGCATACATTCTACGTATGGGTGGTCCCGGGGATCTATCACAACAACCACTACTACTACCACTCTACTATCACAACAGCCACTACTACTTCTGCTCTACTATCATAACAACCACTACTACTTCTGCTCTACTATCATAACAACCACTACTACTTCCCCTCTACTATCATAACAACCACTACAACTACCACTCTACTATCACAACAACCACTACTACTTCCACTCTACTATCATACCAACACCTACTACTACCACTCTACTATCATAACAACCACTATTACTGCTCTACTATCACAACAACCACTACTACTACCACTCCACTATCATAACAACCACTATTACTGCTTTACCATCATAACGACCACTACTACTACCACTCTACTATAGTAATAACCACTACTACTACTGCTCTACTATCACAACAACCACTACCACTACTGCTCTACTATCACAACAACCACTACTACTACCACTCTACTATCACAACAGCCACTACTACTTCCCCTCTACTATCATAACAAACACTACAACTACCACTCTACTATCATAACAACCACCAATACTACGACTGCTCTACTATCATGACAACCACTACAACTACTGCTCTACTATCATAACAACCACTACTACTACCACTCTACAATAATAACAACCACTACTACCACTGCTCTACTATCACAACAACCACTATTACTGCTTTACTATCATAACAACCACTATTACCACTCTACTATCATAACAGACACTATTACTGCTTTACTATCGTAACAAACACTACTTCTACCACTCTACTATCATAACAACCACTACTACTACCACTCTACTATCACAACAACCACTACTACTTCCACTCTACTATCATACCAACACCTACTACTACCACTCCACTATCATAACAACCACTATTACTGCTTTACCATCATAACGACCACTACTACTACCACTCTACTATCGTAATAACCACTACTACTACTGCTCTACTATCACAACAACCACTACTACTACCACTCTACTAACATAACAACCACTATTACTGCTTTACTATCACAACAACCACTATTACTGCTTTACTATCATAACGACCACTACTATTACCACTCTACTATCAGACCAACCACTACTACTACCACTCTACTATCATAACAACCACTACTACTACCACTCTACTATCATAACAACCACTACCACTACTGCTCTACTATCATAACAACCACTATTACTGCGTTACTATCACAACAACCACTACTACTACCACTCTACTATCATAACAACCACTACCACTACCACTCGACTATCATAACAACTACTACTACCACTCTACTATCACAACAACCGCTACTACTACCGCTCTACTAGCATAACAACCACTACTACTACCACTCTACTATCATGACAACCACTACCACTACCACTCTACTATCATAACAACCACTACTACCACTCTTCTATTATAATAACCACTTCTACTACCACTCTAATATCATAACAACCACTACAACTACTGCTCTACTATCATAACAACCACTACTACTACCACTCACCTATCATAACAACCACTACAACTACGACTCTACTATCATAACAACCACTATTACTGCGTTACTATCACAACAACCACTACTACTACCACTCTACTATCATAACAACCACTACCACTACCACTCGACTATCATCACAACCACTACTTCTACCACTCTACTATCATAACAACCACTACTACTACCACTCTACTATCACAACAACCACTACTACTACCACTCTACTATCACAACAACCGCTACTACTAACGCTCTACTATCATAACAACCACTACTACTACCACTCTACTATCATAACAACCAATACTACTACCACTCTACTATCACAACAACCGCTACTACTACCTCTCTACTATCATAACAACCCCTACTACTACCACTCTACTATCATAACAACCACTACTACTACCACTCTACTATCATAACAACCACTACCACTACTGCTCTACTATCATAACAACCACTATTACTGCGTTACTATCAAAACAACCACTACTACTGCCACTCTACTATCATAACAACCACTAACACTACCACTCGACTATCATAACAACCACTACTACTACCACTCTACTATCACAACAACCGCTACTACTACCGCTCTACTAGCATAACAACCGCTACTACTACCACTCTACTATCATGACAACCACTACTACTACCACTCTACTATCATAACAACCACTACTACTACCACTCTGCTATCATAACAACCACTACCACTACTGCTCTACTATCATAACAACCACTACTACTACCACTCTTCTATCACAATAACCACTTCTACTACCACTCTAATATCATAACAACCACTACAACTACTGCTCTACTATCATAACAACCACTACTACTACCACTCACCTATCATAACAACCACTACAAATACGACTCTACTATCATAACAACCACTATTAGTAGCGGTTACTACTACCACTACCACTACTACTACCACTACTACTACCACTACTACTACCACTACTACTACCACTCTACTATCACAACAACCGCTACTACTACCACTCTACTAGCATAACAACCACTACTACTACCACTCTACTATCATAACAACCACTACCACTACCACTCTACTATCATAACAACCACTACTACTACCACTCTGCTATCATAACAACCACTACCACTACTGCTCTACTATCATAACAACCACTACTACTATCACTCTTCTATCATAATAACCACTTCTACTACCACTCTAATATCATAACAACCACTACAACTACTGCTCTACTATCATAACAACCACTACTACTACCACTCACCTATCATAACAACCACTACTACTACCACTCTACTATCATAACAACCACTATTACTGCGTTACTATCACAACAACCACTACTACTACCACTCTACTATCATAACAACCACTACCACTACCACTCTACTATCATAACAACCACTATTACTGCGTTACTATCACAACAACCACTACTACTACCACTCTACTATCATAACAACCACTACCACTACCACTCTACTAGCATAACAACCACTACTACTACCACTCTACTATCATAACAACCACTACCACTACCACTCTACTATCATAACAACCACTACTACTACCACTCTGCTATCATAACAACCACTACCACTACTGCTCTACTATCATAACAACCACTACTACTATCACTCTTCTATCATAATAACCACTTCTACTACCACTCTAATATCATAACAACCACTACAACTACTGCTCTACTATCATAACAACCACTACTACTACCACTCACCTATCATAACAACCACTACAAATACGACTCTACTATCATAACAACCACTATTAGTAGCGGTTACTACTACCACTACCACTACTACTACCACTACTACTACCACTACTACTACCACTACTACTACCACTCTACTATCACAACAACCGCTACTACTACCGCTCTACTAGCATAACAACCACTACTACTACCACTCTACTATCATAACAACCACTACCACTACCACTCTACTATCATAACAACCACTACTACTACCACTCTGCTATCATAACAACCACTACCACTACTGCTCTACTATCATAACAACCACTACTACTATCACTCTTCTATCATAATAACCACTTCTACTACCACTCTAATATCATAACAACCACTACAACTACTGCTCTACTATCATAACAACCACTACTACTACCATTCACCTATCATAACAACCACTACTACTACCACTCTACTATCATAACAACCACTATTACTGCGTTACTATCACAACAACCACTACTACTACCACTCTACTATCATAACAACCACTACCACTACCACTCTACTATCATAACAACCACTATTACTGCGTTACTATCACAACAACCACTACTACTACCACTCTACTATCATAACAACCACTACCACTACCACTCTACTAGCATAACAACCACTACTACTACCACTCTACTATCATAACAACCACTACCACTACCACTCTACTATCATAACAACCACTACTACTACCACTCTACTATCATAACAACCACTATTACTGCGTTACTATCACAACAACCACTACTACTACCACTCTACTATCATAACAACCACTACCACTACCACTCGACTATCATCACAACCACTAATACTACCACTCTACTATCATAACAACCACTACTACTACCACTCTACTATCACAACAACCGCTACTACTACCTCTCTACTAGCATAACAACCACTATTACTGCGTTACTATCACAACAACCACTACTACTACCACTCTACTATCGTAACAACAACTACTACTACCACTATACTATCACAACAACCACTACTACTACCAATATACTATCACAACAACTACTACTACTACTGCTCTTCTATCATAACAACCACTACAACTACTGCTCTACTATCATAACAACCACTACTACTACCACTCTACTATGATACCAACACCTACTACTACCACTCTACTATCATAACAACCACTTCTACTACATTTTCTACTATCATAACAACCACTACAACTACTGCTCTACTATCACAACAACCACTACTAATACCACTCTACTATCAGAACAACCACTATTACGGCTTTACTATCATAACAACCACAATTACCCCTCTACTATCATAACAACCACTATTACCTCTCTAATATCATAACAACAACTACTACCACTCTACAATAATAACAACCACTACTACAACCACTATTACTGCGTTACTATCACAACAATCACTACTACTACCACTCACCTATCATAACAACCACTACAACTACCACTCTACTATCAGAATAACCACTTCTACTACCACTCTAATATCATAACAACCACTACAACTACTGCTCTTCTATCATAACAACCACTACTACTACCACTCTACTATCACAACAACCACTACTACTACCAGTCTACTATCATAACAACCACTACAACTACTGCTCTACTATCGTAACAACCACTACTACTACTGCTCTACTATCACAACAACCACTACTACTACCACTCTACTATCATAACAACCACTACCACTACTGCTCTACTATCATAACAACCACTATTACTGCGTTACTATCACAACAACCATTACTACTACCACTCTACTATCATAACAACCACTACCACTAACACTCAACTATCATAACAACCACTACTACTACCACTCTACTATCACAACAACCGCTACTACTACCGCTCTACTAGCATAACAACCACTACTACTACCACTCTACTATCATAACAACCACCACCACTACCACTCTACTATCATAACAACCACCACTACTACCACTCTGCTATCATAACAACCACTACCACTACTGCTCTACTATCATAACAACCACTACTACTACCACTCTTCTATCATAATAACCACTTCTACTACCACTCTAATATCATAACAACCACTACAACTACTGCTCTACTATCATAACAACCACTACTACTACCACTCACCTATCATAACAACCACTACAACTACGACTCTACTATCATAACAACCACTATTACTGCGTTACTATCACAACAACCACTACTACTACCACTCTACTATCACAACAACCACTATTACTACCACTCTACTATCACAACAACCACTACTACTACCACTCTACTATCATAACAACCACTACCACTACCACTCGACTATCATCACAACCACTACTACTACCACTCTACTATCATAACAACCACTACTACTACCACTCTACTATCACAACAACCACTACTACTACCACTCTACTATCACAACAACCGCTACTACTACCGCTCTACTATCATAACAACCACTACTACTACCACTCTACTATCACAACAACCACTACCACTAACACTCAACTATCATAACAACCACTACTACTACCACTCTACTATCACAACAACCGCTACTACTACCGCTCTACTAGCATAACAACCACTACTACTACCACTCTACTATCATAACAACCACCACCACTACCACTCTACTATCATAACAACCACCACTACTACCACTCTGCTATCATAACAACCACTACCACTACTGCTCTACTATCATAACAACCACTACTACTACCACTCTTCTATCATAATAACCACTTCTACTACCACTCTAATATCATAACAACCACTACAACTACTGCTCTACTATCATAACAACCACTACTACTACCACTCACCTATCATAACAACCACTACAACTACGACTCTACTATCATAACAACCACTATTACTGCGTTACTATCACAACAACCACTACTACTACCACTCTACTATCACAACAACCACTATTACTACCACTCTACTATCACAACAACCACTACTACTACCACTCTACTATCATAACAACCACTACCACTACCACTCGACTATCATCACAACCACTACTACTACCACTCTACTATCATAACAACCACTACTACTACCACTCTACTATCACAACAACCACTACTACTACCACTCTACTATCACAACAACCGCTACTACTACCGCTCTACTATCATAACAACCACTACTACTACCACTCTACTATCACAACAACCGCTACTACTACCACTCTACTATCATAACAACCGCTACTACTACCACTCTACTATCATAACAACCACTACTACTACCACTCTACTATTATAACAACCACTACCACTACTGCTCTACTATCATAACAACCACTATTACTGCGTTACTATCACAACAACCACTACTACTACCACTCTACTATCATAACAACCACTACCACTACCACTCGACTATCACAACAACCACTACTAGTACCACTCTACTATCACAACAACCGCTACTACTGCCGCTCTACTAGCATAACAACCACTACTACTACCACTCACCTATCATAACAACCACTACAAATACGACTCTACTATCATAACAACCACTATTACTGCGTTACTATCACAACAACCACTACTACTACCAATATACTATCATAACAACCACTACTACTACCACTCACCTATCATAACAACCACTACAAATACGACTCTACTATCATAACAACCACTATTACTGCGTTACTATCACAACAACCACTACTACTACCACTCTACTATCGTAACAACAACTACTACTACCACTATACTATCACAACAACCACTACTACTACCAATATACTATCACAACAACCACTACTACTACTGCTCTACTATCATAACAACCACCACTACTACCAGTCTACTATCATAACAACCACTACTACTACCTATCTACTATCATAACAACCACTACTACTACCACTATACTATCATATCAACCACTACAACTACTGCTCTACTATCATAACAACCACTACTACTACCACTCTACTATCATACCAACACCTACTACTACCACTCTACTATCATAACAACCACTTCTACTACATGCTCTACTATCATAACAACCACTACAACTACTGCTCTACTATCATAACAACCACTACTAGTACCACTCTACAATAATAACAACCACTACTACAACCACTTTACTATCACAACAACCACTACTACTACCACTCTACTATCAGAACAACCACTATTACGGCTTTACTATCATAACAACCACTACTACTACCACTCTACTATCACAACAGCCACTATTACTGCTTTACTATCATAACAACGACTATTACCACTCTACGATCATAACAACCACTACTACTACCACTCTACTATCACAACAACCACTACTACTACCACTCTACTATCACAACAACCGCTACTACTACCGCTCTACTATCATAACAACCACTACTACTACCACTCTACTATCATAACAACCACTACTACTACCACTCTACTATCATAACAACCAATACTACTACCACTCTACTATCATAACAACCACTATTACTGCGTTACTATCATAACAACCACTACCACTACCACTCGACTATCATCACAACCACTACTACTACCACTCTACTATCATAACAACCACTACTACTACCACTCTACTATCACAACAACCACTACTACTACCACTCTACTATCACAACAACCGCTACTACTACCGCTCTACTATCATAACAACCACTACTACTACCACTCTACTATCACAACAACCGCTACTACTACCTCTCTACTAGCATAACAACCACTACTACTACCACTCTACTATCATAACAACCGCTACTACTACCACTCTACTATCATCACAACCACTACTACTACCACTCTACTATCATAACAACCACTACCACTACTGCTCTACTATCATAACAACCACTATTACTGCGTTACTATCACAACAACCACTACTACTACCACTCTACTATCATAACAACCACTACCACTACCACTCGACTATCACAACAACCACTACTACTACCACTCTACTATCACAACAACCGCTACTACTGCCGCTCTACTAGCATAACAACCACTACTACTACCACTCACCTATCATAACAACCACTACAAATACAACTCTACTATCATAACAACCACTATTACTGCGTTACTATCACAACAACCATTACTACTACAACTCTACTATCATAACAACCACTACCACTAACACTCAACTATCATAACAACCACTACTACTACCACTCTACTATCACAACAACCGCTACTACTACCGCTCTACTAGCATAACAACCACTACTACTACCACTCTACTATCATAACAACCACCACCACTACCACTCTACTATCATAACAACCACCACTACTACCACTCTGCTATCATAACAACCACTACCACTACTGCTCTACTATCATAACAACCACTACTACTACCACTCTTCTATCATAATAACCACTTCTACTACCACTCTAATATCATAACAACCACTACAACTACTGCTCTACTATCATAACAACCACTACTACTACCACTCACCTATCATAACAACCACTACAACTACGACTCTACTATCATAACAACCACTATTACTGCGTTACTATCACAACAACCACTACTACTACCACTCTACTATCACAACAACCACTATTACTACCACTCTACTATCACAACAACCACTACTACTACCACTCTACTATCATAACAACCACTACCACTACCACTCGACTATCATCACAACCACTACTACTACCACTCTACTATCATAACAACCACTACTACTACCACTCTACTATCACAACAACCACTACTACTACCACTCTACTATCACAACAACCACTACTACTACCACTCTACTATCATAACAACCACTACTACTACCACTCTACTATCACAACAACCACTACTACTACCACTCTACTATCATAACAACCGCTACTACTACCACTCTACTATCATAACAACCACTACTACTACCACTCTACTATTATAACAACCACTACCACTACTGCTCTACTATCATAACAACCACTATTACTGCGTTACTATCACAACAACCACTACTACTACCACTCTACTATCATAACAACCACTACCACTACCACTCGACTATCACAACAACCAACTACTACTACCACTCTACTATCACAACAACTACTACTACGCGCTCTACTAGCATAACAACCACTACTACTACCACTCACCTATCATAACAACCACTACAAATACGACTCTACTATCATAACAACCACTATTACTGCGTTACTATCACAACAACCACTACTACTACCAATATACTATCATAACAACCACTACTACTACCACTCACCTATCATAACAACCACTACAAATACGACTCTACTATCATAACAACCACTATTACTGCGTTACTATCACAACAACCACTACTACTACCACTCTACTATCGTAACAACAACTACTACTACCACTATACTATCACAACAACCACTACTACTACCAATATACTATCACAACAACCACTACTACTACTGCTCTACTATCATAACAACCACCACTACTACCAGTCTACTATCATAACAACCACTACTACTACCTATCTACTATCATAACAACCACTACTACTACCACTATACTATCATATCAACCACTACAACTACTGCTCTACTATCATAACAACCACTACTACTACCACTCTACTATCATACCAACACCTACTACTACCACTCTACTATCATAACAACCACTTCTACTACATGCTCTACTATCATAACAACCACTACAACTACTGCTCTACTATCATAACAACCACTACTAGTACCACTCTACAATAATAACAACCACTACTACAACCACTTTACTATCACAACAACCACTACTACTACCACTCTACTATCAGAACAACCACTATTACGGCTTTACTATCATAACAACCACTACTACTACCACTCTACTATCACAACAGCCACTATTACTGCTTTACTATCATAACAACGACTATTACCACTCTACGATCATAACAACCACTACTACTACCACTCTACTATCACAACAACCACTACTACTACCACTCTACTATCACAACAACCGCTACTACTACCGCTCTACTATCATAACAACCACTACTACTACCACTCTACTATCATAACAACCACTACTACTACCACTCTACTATCATAACAACCAATACTACTACCACTCTACTATCATAACAACCACTATTACTGCACTATACTATCAAAACAACCACTACTACTGCCACTCTACTATCATAACAACCACTAACACTACCACTACTACTATCATAACAACCACTACTACTACCACTCTACTATCACAACAACCTGCTACTACTACCGCTCTACTAGCATAACAACCACTACTACTACCACTCTACTATCATGACAACCACTACTACTACCACTCTACTATCATAACAACCACTACTACTACCACTCTGCTATCATAACAACCACTACCACTACTGCTCTACTATCATAACAACCACTACTACTACCACTCTTCTATCATAATAACCACTTCTACTACCACTCTAATATCATAACAACCACTACAACTACTGCTCTACTATCATAACAACCACTACTACTACCACTCACCTATCATAACAACCACTACAAATACGACTCTACTATCATAACAACCACTATTAGTAGCGGTTACTACTACCACTACCACTACTACTACCACTACTACTACCACTACTACTACCACTACTACTACCACTCTACTATCACAACAACCGCTACTACTACCGCTCTACTAGCATAACAACCACTACTACTACCACTCACCTATCATAACAACCACTACAAATACAACTCTACTATCATAACAACCACTATTACTGCGTTACTATCACAACAACCATTACTACTACAACTCTACTATCATAACAACCACTACCACTAACACTCAACTATCATAACAACCACTACTACTACCACTCTACTATCACAACAACCGCTACTACTACCGCTCTACTAGCATAACAACCACTACTACTACCACTCTACTATCATAACAACCACCACCACTACCACTCTACTATCATAACAACCACCACTACTACCACTCTGCTATCATAACAACCACTACCACTACTGCTCTACTATCATAACAACCACTACTACTACCACTCTTCTATCATAATAACCACTTCTACTACCACTCTAATATCATAACAACCACTACAACTACTGCTCTACTATCATAACAACCACTACTACTACCACTCACCTATCATAACAACCACTACAACTACGACTCTACTATCATAACAACCACTATTACTAGCGGTTACTATCACAACAACCACTACTACTACCACTCTACTATCACAACAACCACTATTACTACCACTCTACTATCACAACAACCACTACTACTACCACTCTACTATCATAACAACCACTACCACTACCACTCGACTATCATCACAACCACTACTACTACCACTCTACTATCATAACAACCACTACTACTACCACTCTACTATCACAACAACCACTACTACTACCACTCTACTATCACAACAACCGCTACTACTACCGCTCTACTATCATAACAACCACTACTACTACCACTCTACTATCACAACAACCGCTACTACTACCACTCTACTATCATAACAACCGCTACTACTACCACTCTACTATCATAACAACCACTACTACTACCACTCTACTATTATAACAACCACTACCACTACTGCTCTACTATCATAACAACCACTATTACTGCTATCACAACAACCACTACTACTACCACTCTACTATCATAACAACCACTACCACTACCACTGACTATCACAACAACCACTACTACTACCACTCTACTATCACAACAACCACTACTACTGCCGCTCTACTAGCATAACAACCACTACTACTACCACTCACCTATCATAACAACCACTACAAATACGACTCTACTATCATAACAACCACTATTACTGCGTTACTATCACAACAACCACTACTACTACCAATATACTATCATAACAACCACTACTACTACCACTCACCTATCATAACAACCACTACAAATACGACTCTACTATCATAACAACCACTATTACTGCGTTACTATCACAACAACCACTACTACTACCACTCTACTATCGTAACAACAACTACTACTACCACTATACTATCACAACAACCACTACTACTACCAATATACTATCACAACAACCACTACTACTACTGCTCTACTATCATAACAACCACCACTACTACCAGTCTACTATCATAACAACCACTACTACTACCTATCTACTATCATAACAACCACTACTACTACCACTATACTATCATATCAACCACTACAACTACTGCTCTACTATCATAACAACCACTACTACTACCACTCTACTATCATACCAACACCTACTACTACCACTCTACTATCATAACAACCACTTCTACTACATGCTCTACTATCATAACAACCACTACAACTACTGCTCTACTATCATAACAACCACTACTAGTACCACTCTACAATAATAACAACCACTACTACAACCACTTTACTATCACAACAACCACTACTACTACCACTCTACTATCAGAACAACCACTATTACGGCTTTACTATCATAACAACCACTACTACTACCACTCTACTATCACAACAGCCACTATTACTGCTTTACTATCATAACAACGACTATTACCACTCTACGATCATAACAACCACTACTACTACCACTCTACTATCACAACAACCACTACTACTACCACTCTACTATCACAACAACCGCTACTACTACCGCTCTACTATCATAACAACCACTACTACTACCACTCTACTATCATAACAACCACTACTACTACCACTCTACTATCATAACAACCACTTCTACTACATGCTCTACTATCATAACAACCACTACAACTACTGCTCTACTATCATAACAACCACTACTAGTACCACTCTACAATAATAACAACCACTACTACAACCACTTTACTATCACAACAACCACTACTACTACCACTCTACTATCAGAACAACCACTATTACGGCTTTACTATCATAACAACCACTACTACTACCACTCTACTATCACAACAGCCACTATTACTGCTTTACTATCATAACAACGACTATTACCACTCTACGATCATAACAACCACTTCTACTACATGCTCTACTATCATAACAACCACTACAACTACTGCTCTACTATCATAACAACCACTACTAGTACCACTCTACAATAATAACAACCACTACTACAACCACTTTACTATCACAACAACCACTACTACTACCACTCTACTATCAGAACAACCACTATTACGGCTTTACTATCATAACAACCACTACTACTACCACTCTACTATCACAACAGCCACTATTACTGCTTTACTATCATAACAACGACTATTACCACTCTACGATCATAACAACCACTACTACTACCACTCTACTATCACAACAACCACTACTACTACCACTCTACTATCACAACAACCGCTACTACTACCGCTCTACTATCATAACAACCACTACTACTACCACTCTACTATCATAACAACCACTACTACTACCACTCTACTATCATAACAACCAATACTACTACCACTCTACTATCATAACAACCACTATTACTGCGTTACTATCAAAACAACCACTACTACTGCCACTCTACTATCATAACAACCACTAACACTACCACTCGACTATCATAACAACCACTACTACTACCACTCTACTATCACAACAACCGCTACTACTACCGCTCTACTAGCATAACAACCGCTACTACTACCACTCTACTATCATGACAACCACTACTACTACCACTCTACTATCATAACAACCACTACTACTACCACTCTGCTATCATAACAACCACTACCACTACTGCTCTACTATCATAACAACCACTACTACTACCACTCTTCTATCATAATAACCACTTCTACTACCACTCTAATATCATAACAACCACTACAACTACTGCTCTACTATCATAACAACCACTACTACTACCACTCACCTATCATAACAACCACTACAAATACGACTCTACTATCATAACAACCACTATTAGTAGCGGTTACTACTACCACTACCACTACTACTACCACTACTACTACCACTACTACTACCACTACTACTACCACTCTACTATCACAACAACCGCTACTACTACCGCTCTACTAGCATAACAACCACTACTACTACCACTCGACTATCATAACAACCACTGCCACTACCACTCTACTATCATAACAACCACTACTACTACCACTCTGCTATCATAACAACCACTACCACTACTGCTCTACTATCATAACAACCACTACTACTATCACTCTTCTATCATAATAACCACTTCTACTACCACTCTAATATCATAACAACCACTACAACTACTGCTCTACTATCATAACAACCACTACTACTACCACTCACCTATCATAACAACCACTACTACTACCACTCTACTATCATAACAACCACTATTACTGCGTTACTATCACAACAACCACTACTACTACCACTCTACTATCATAACAACCACTACCACTACCACTCGACTATCATCACAACCACTACTACTACCACTCTACTATCATAACAACCACTACTACTACCACTCTTCTATCATAATAACCACTTCTACTACCACTCTAATATCATAACAACCACTACAACTACTGCTCTACTATCATAACAACCACTACTACTACCACTCACCTATCATAACAACCACTACAAATACGACTCTACTATCATAACAACCACTATTAGTAGCGGTTACTACTACCACTACCACTACTACTACCACTACTACTACCACTACTACTACCACTACTACTACCACTCTACTATCACAACAACCGCTACTACTACCGCTCTACTAGCATAACAACCACTACTACTACCACTCTACTATCATAACAACCACTACCACTACCACTCTACTATCATAACAACCACTACTACTACCACTCTGCTATCATAACAACCACTACCACTACTGCTCTACTATCATAACAACCACTACTACTATCACTCTTCTATCATAATAACCACTTCTACTACCACTCTAATATCATAACAACCACTACAACTACTGCTCTACTATCATAACAACCACTACTACTACCACTCACCTATCATAACAACCACTACTACTACCACTCTACTATCATAACAACCACTATTACTGCGTTACTATCACAACAACCACTACTACTACCACTCTACTATCATAACAACCACTACCACTACCACTCGACTATCATCACAACCACTACTACTACCACTCTGCTATCATAACAACCACTACCACTACTGCTCTACTATCATAACAACCACTACTACTATCACTCTTCTATCATAACAACCACTACTACTACCACTCTACTATCACAACAACCACTACTACTACAACTCTACTATCACAACAACCGCTACTACTACCGCTCTACTATCATAACAACCACTACTACTACCACTCTACTATCACAACAACCGCTACTACTACCTCTCTACTAGCATAACAACCACTATTACTGCGTTACTATCACAACAACCACTACTACTACCACTCTACTATCGTAACAACAACTACTACTACCACTATACTATCACAACAACCACTACTACTACCAATATACTATCACAACAACTACTACTACTACTGCTCTTCTATCATAACAACCACTACAACTACTGCTCTACTATCATAACAACCACTACTACTACCACTCTACTATGATACCAACACCTACTACTACCACTCTACTATCATAACAACCACTTCTACTACATGCTCTACTATCATAACAACCACTACAACTACTGCTCTACTATCACAACAACCACTACTAATACCACTATACTATCAGAACAACCACTATTACGGCTTTACTATCATAACAACCACAATTACCCCTCTACTATCATAACAACCACTATTACCTCTCTAATATCATAACAACAACTACTACCACTCTACAATAATAACAACCACTACTACAACCACTATTACTGCGTTACTATCACAACAATCACTACTACTACCACTCACCTATCATAACAACCACTACAACTACCACTCTACTATCAGAATAACCACTTCTACTACCAGTCTACTATCATAACAACCACTACAACTACTGCTCTACTATCGTAACAACCACTACTACTACTGCTCTACTATCACAACAACCACTACTACTACCACTCTACTATCATAACAACCACTACCACTACTGCTCTACTATCATAACAACCACTATTACTGCGTTACTATCACAACAACCATTACTACTACCACTCTACTATCATAACAACCACTACCACTAACACTCAACTATCATAACAACCACTACTACTACCACTCTACTATCACAACAACCGCTACTACTACCGCTCTACTAGCATAACAACCACTACTACTACCACTCTACTATCATAACAACCACCACCACTACCACTCTACTATCATAACAACCACCACTACTACCACTCTGCTATCATAACAACCACTACCACTACTGCTCTACTATCATAACAACCACTACTACTACCACTCTTCTATCATAATAACCACTTCTACTACCACTCTAATATCATAACAACCACTACAACTACTGCTCTACTATCATAACAACCACTACTACTACCACTCACCTATCATAACAACCACTACAACTACGACTCTACTATCATAACAACCACTATTACTGCGTTACTATCACAACAACCACTACTACTACCACTCTACTATCACAACAACCACTATTACTACCACTCTACTATCACAACAACCACTACTACTACCACTCTACTATCATAACAACCACTACCACTACCACTCGACTATCATCACAACCACTACTACTACCACTCTACTATCATAACAACCACTACTACTACCACTCTACTATCACAACAACCACTACTACTACCACTCTACTATCACAACAGCCGCTACTACTACCGCTACTACTACCGCTCTACTATCATAACAACCACTACTACTACCACTCTACTATCACAACAACCGCTACTACTACCTCTCTACTAGCATAACAACCACTACTACTACCACTCTACTATCATAACAACCGCTACTACTACCACTCTACTATCATAACAACCACTACTACTACCACTCTACTATCATAACAACCACTACCACTACTGCTCTACTATCATAACAACCACTATTACTGCGTTACTATCACAACAACCACTACTACTACCACTCTACTATCATAACAACCACTACCACTACCACTCGACTATCACAACAACCACTACTACTACCACTCTACTATCACAACAACCGCTACTACTGCCGCTCTACTAGCATAACAACCACTACTACTACCACTCACCTATCATAACAACCACTACAACTACGACTCTACTATCATAACAACCACTATTACTGCGTTACTATCACAACAACCACTACTACTACCACTCTACTATCACAACAACCACTATTACTACCACTCTACTATCACAACAACCACTACTACTACCACTCTACTATCATAACAACCACTACCACTACCACTCGACTATCATCACAACCACTACTACTACCACTCTACTATCATAACAACCACTACTACTACCACTCTACTATCACAACAACCACTACTACTACCACTCTACTATCACAACAACCGCTACTACTACCGCTCTACTATCATAACAACCACTACTACTACCACTCTACTATCACAACAACCGCTACTACTACCTCTCTACTAGCATAACAACCACTACTACTACCACTCTACTATCATAACAACCGCTACTACTACCACTCTACTATCATAACAACCACTACTACTACCACTCTACTATCATAACAACCACTACCACTACTGCTCTACTATCATAACAACCACTATTACTGCGTTACTATCACAACAACCACTACTACTACCACTCTACTATCATAACAACCACTACCACTACCACTCGACTATCACAACAACCACTACTACTACCACTCTACTATCACAACAACCGCTACTACTGCCGCTCTACTAGCATAACAACCACTACTACTACCACTCACCTATCATAACAACCACTACAAATACGACTCTACTATCATAACAACCACTATTACTGCGTTACTATCACAACAACCATTACTACTACCACTCTACTATCATAACAACCACTACCACTAACACTCAACTATCATAACAACCACTACTACTACCACTCTACTATCACAACAACCGCTACTACTACCGCTCTACTAGCATAACAACCACTACTACTACCACTCTACTATCATAACAACCACCACCACTACCACTCTACTATCATAACAACCACCACTACTACCACTCTGCTATCATAACAACCACTACCACTACTGCTCTACTATCATAACAACCACTACTACTACCACTCTTCTATCATAATAACCACTTCTACTACCACTCTAATATCATAACAACCACTACAACTACTGCTCTACTATCATAACAACCACTACTACTACCACTCACCTATCATAACAACCACTACAACTACGACTCTACTATCATAACAACCACTATTACTGCGTTACTATCACAACAACCACTACTACTACCACTCTACAATCACAACAACCACTATTACTACCACTCTACTATCACAACAACCACTACTACTACCACTCTACTATCATAACAACCACTACCACTACCACTCGACTATCATCACAACCACTACTACTACCACTCTACTATCATAACAACCACTACTACTACCACTCTACTATCACAACAACCACTACTACTACCACTCTACTATCACAACAACCGCTACTACTACCGCTCTACTATCATAACAACCACTACTACTACCACTCTACTATCACAACAACCGCTACTACTACCTCTCTACTAGCATAACAATCACTACTACTACCACTCTACTATCATAACAACCGCTACTACTACCACTCTACTATCATAACAACCACTACTACTACCACTCTACTATCATAACAACCACTACCACTACTGCTCTACTATCATAACAACCACTATTACTGTGTTACTATCACAACAACCACTACTACTACCACTCTACTATCATAACAACCACTACCACTACCACTCGACTATCACAACAACCACTACTACTACCACTCTACTATCACAACAACCGCTACTACTGCCGCTCTACTAGCATAACAACCACTACTACTACCACTCACCTATCATAACAACCACTACAAATACGACTCTACTATCATAACAACCACTATTACTGCGTTACTATCACAACAACCACTACTACTACCACTCTACTATCGTAACAACAACTACTACTACCACTATACTATCACAACAACCACTACTACTACCAATATACTATCACAACAACCACTACTACTACTGCTCTACTATCATAACAACCACCACTACTACCAGTCTACTATCATAACAACCACTACTACTACCTATCTACTATCATAACAACCACTACTACTACCTATCTACTATCATAACAACCACTACTACTACCACTATACTATCATATCAACCACTACAACTACTGCTCTACTATCATAACAACCACTACTACTACCACTCTACTATCATACCAACACCTACTACTACCACTCTACTATCATAACAACCACTTCTACTACATGCTCTACTATCATAACAACCACTACAACTACTGCTCTACTATCATAACAACCACTACTACTACCACTCTACAATAATAACAACCACTACTACAACCACTTTACTATCACAACAACCACTACTACTACCACTCTACTATCAGAACAACCACTATTACGGCTTTACTATCATAACAACCACTACTACTACCACTCTACTATCACAACAGCCACTATTACTGCTTTACTATCATAACAACGACTATTACCACTCTACGATCATAACAACCACTACTACTACCACTCTACTATCACAACAACCACTACTACTACCACTCTACTATCACAACAACCACTACTACTACTGCTCTACTATCATAACATCCACTACTACTACCACTCTACTATCATAACAACCACTACTAATACCACTCTACTATCATAACAACCACTACAACTACCACTCTACTATCATAACAACCACTACAACTACTGCTCTACTATCATAACAGCCACCACTACTACCAGTCTACTATCATAACAACCACTTCTACTACCTCTCTACTATCATAACCACCACTACAACTACTGCTCTACTATCATAACAACCACTACAACCACTGCTCTACTATCATAACAGCCACTACTGCTACCACTATACTATCATAACAACCACTACAACTACCAGTCTACAATCATAACAACCACTTCTACTACCTCTCTACTATTATAACCACCACTACAACTACTGCTCTACTATCATAACAACCACTACTACTACTGCTCTACTATCATAACAACCACTACTACTACCACTCTACTAACACAACAACCACTACTACTACCACTCTACTATCATAACAACCACTATTACTGCTTTACTATCATAACAACCACTACTACTCCCACTCTACTATCATAACAACCACTACAACTACCACTGTTCTATCACAACAACCACTACAACTACTGCTCTACTATCATAACAACCACTACTACTACCACTCTACTATCATGCCACCCACTACCACTACTGCTCTACTATCACAACAACCACTACTACTACCACTCTACTATCATAACAACCACTACTACTACCACTCCACTATCATAACAACCACTATTACTGCTTTGCCATCATAACGACCACTACTTCTACCACTCTACCATCGTAACAACCACTACTACTACTGCTCTACTATTACAACAACCACTACTACTACCACTCTACTAACATAACGACCACTACTACTACTGCTCTACTATCACAACAACCACTACTACTACCACTCCACTATCATAACAACCACTATTACAGCTTTACTATCATAACAACCACTACTACTACCACTCTACTATCATAACAACCACTACTACTACCACTCCACTATCATAACAACCACTATTACTGCTTTGCCATCATAACGACCACTACTTCTACCACTCTACCATCGTAACAACCACTACTACTACTGCTCTACTATCACAACAACCACTACTACTACCACTCTACTAACATAACGACCACTATTACTGCTTTACTATCATAACAACAACTATTACCACTCTACTATCAGAACAACCACTATTACAGCTTTACTATCATAACAACCACTACTACTACCACTCTACTATCATAACAACAACTACTACTACCACTCTACTATCACAACAACCACTACTACTACCACTCTACTATCGTAACAACCACTACTACTACTGCTCTACTATCACAACAACCATTACTACCACCACTCTACTAACATAACGACCACTACTACTACTGCTCTACTATCACAACAACCACTACTACTACCACTCCACTATCATAACAACCACTATTACTGCTTTACCATCATAATGACCACTACTACTACCACTCTACTATCGTAACAACCGCTACTACTACTGCTCTACTATCACAACAACCACTACTACTACCACTCTACTATCATAACAACCACTACAACTACCACTTTTCTATCATAACCACCACTATTACTGCGTTACTATCATAACAACAACTACTACTACCACTCTACTTTCATAACAACAACTACTACTACCACTCTACTATCATAACAACAACCACTACTACCACTCTACTATCACAACAACCACTACAACTACTGCTCTACTATCACAACAACCACTACTACTACTGCTCTACTATCATAACAACCACTACTACTACCACTCTACTATCATACCACCCACTACCACTACCGCTCTACTATCACAACAACCACTACTACTACCACTCTACTATCATAACAACCACTGCTACTAACACTCTACTATCATAACAACCACTACAACTACTGCTCTACTATCATAACAACCACTACTACTATTACCACTCTACTATCACAACAACCACTAGTACTACCACTGTACTATCGTAACAACAACTACTACTACCAGTCTACTATCACAACAACCACTAGTACTACCACTCTACTAACACTTACAACCACTACTACTACCACTGTACTATCGTAACAACCACTACTACTACTGCTTTACTATCACAACAACCACTACTACTATCACTCTACTATCATAACAACCACTATTACTGCTTTACCATCATAACAACCACTATTACCACTCTACTATCAGAACAACCACTCTTATGGCTTTACTATCATAACAACCACAATTACCCCTCTACTATCATAACAACCACTATTACCACTCTAATATCATAACAACAACTATTACTGCGTTACTATCATAACTACCACTCCTACTACCACTCTACTATCATAACAACAACTACTACTACCACTCTACTTTCACAACAACCACTACTACTACCACTCTACTAACATAAC
The DNA here is from genome assembly GCF_021184085.1 of Oncorhynchus gorbuscha. Lineage (NCBI taxonomy): Eukaryota > Metazoa > Chordata > Actinopteri > Salmoniformes > Salmonidae > Oncorhynchus > Oncorhynchus gorbuscha. The sequence continues at coordinate 79,116,876 of NC_060187.1, forward strand.
GACCACTATTACTGCTTTACTATCATAACAACAACTATTACCACTCTACTATCATAACAACAACTACTACTACCACTCTATTATCACAACAACCACTACTACTACCACTCTACTATCACATCAACCACTACAACTACTGCTCTACTATCCTAACAACCACTACTACTACTGCTCTACTATCATAACAACCACTACAACTACCACTATACTATCATAACAACCACTACAACTACTGCTCTACTATCATAACAGCCACTACTGCTACCACTCTACTATCATAACAACCACTACAACTACCACTCTACTATCATAACAACCACTATTACAGCGTTACCATCATAACAACCACTACAACTACTGCTCTAATATCACAACAACCACTATTCCTGCTTTACTATCATAACAACAACTATTACCACTCTACTATCAGAACAACCACTATTACGGCTTTACTATCATAACAACCACTATTACCACTCTACTATCAGAACAACCACTATTACGGCTTTACTATCATAACAACCACAATTACCCCTCTACTATCATAACAACCACTATTACCACTCTACTATCATAACAACAACTATTACTGCGTTACTATCATAACAACCACAATTACCCCTCTACTATCATAACAACCACTATTACCACTCTACTATCATAACAACAACTATTACTGCGTTACTATCATAACAACCACTACTACTACCACTCTACTATCATAACAACAACTACTACTATCACTCTACTATCACAACAACCACTACTACTACCTCTCTACTATCACAAAACCCACTACAACTACTGCTCTACTATCATAACAACCACCACTACTACCAGTCTACTATCATAACAACCACTACTACTACCACTCTACAATAATAATAACCACTACAACAACCACTCTACTATCACAACAACCACTACTACGACCACTCTACTATCACAACAACCACTACTACTACCACTCTACTATCGTAACAACCACTATTACTGCGTTACTATCATAACAACAACTACTACTACCACTTTACTAACACTTACAACCACTACAACTACTGCTCTACTATCATAACAGCCACTACTGCTACCACTCTACTATCACAACAACCACTAGTACTACCACTGTACTATCGTAACAACAACTACTACTACTGCTTTACTATCACAACAACCACTAGTACTACCACTCTACTAACACTTACAACCACTACTACTACCACTGTACTATCGTAACAACCACTACTACTACTGCTTTACTATCACAACAACCACTACTACTATCACTCTACAATCATAACAACCACTATTACTGCTTTACCATCATAACAACCACTACAACTACTGCTCTACTATCACAACAACCACTATTCCTGCTTTACTATCATAACAATGACTATTACCACTCTACTATCAGAACAACCACTATTACGGCTTACCTATCATAACAACCACAATTACCCTCTACTATCATAACAACTACTATTACCACTCTACTATCATAACAACCACTATTACTACCACTATACTATCATAACAACCACTACCAATACCACTCTACTATCATAACACCCACCACAACTACTGCTCTACTATCATAACAACCACTACTACTACCACTCTACTATCACAACAACCACTACTACTACCAGTCTACTATCATAACAACCACTCCTACTACCACCCTACTATCATAACAACCACTACTACTACTGCTCTACTATCATAACAACCACTACTACTACTGCTCTACTATCATAACAACCACTACTACTACCACTCTATTATCACAACAACCACTACTACTACCACTCTACTATCACATCAACCACTACAACTACCGCTCTACTATCATAACAACCACTACTACTACTGCTCTACTATCATAACAACCACTACAACTACCACTATACTATCATAACAACCACTACAACTACTGGTCTACTATCATAACAGCCACTACTGCTACCACTCTACTATCATAACAACCACTACAACTACCACTCTACTTTCATAACAACCACTATTACTGCTTTACTATCATAACAACAACTACTACTACCAGTCTACTATCATAACAACCACTTCTACTACTGCTCTACTATCATAACAACCACTACTACTACCACTCTACAAACATAACAACCACTACAACTACCACTGTTCTATCACAACAACCACTACTACTACTGCTCTACTATCATAACAACCACTACTACTACTGCTCTACTATCACAACAACCACTACTACTACCAGTCTACTATCATAACAACCACTACAACTACTGCTCTACTATCGTAACAACCACTACTACTATCACTCTACTATCATGCCACCCACTACCACTACTGCTCTACTATCATAACAACCACTACTACTACCACTCTACTATCATGCCACCCACTACCACTACTGCTCTACTATCACAACAACCACTACTACTACCAGTCTACTATCATAACAACCACTACAACTACTGCTCTACTATCGTAACAACCACTACTACTACTGCTCTACTATCACAACAACCACAACTACTACCACTCTACTATCATAACAACCACTACTACTACTGCTCTACTATCGTAACAACCACTACTACTACTGCTCTACTGTCACAACAACCACTAAGACTACCACTCTACTATCATAACAACAACTACCACTACCACTCTACTATCACAACAACCACTACTACTATTGCTCTACTATAATAACAACCACTACTTCTCCTGCTCTATTATCATACCAACCACTATTACTGCTCTACAATTACAACAACCACTACTACTCCCACTCTACTATCATAACAACCACTACAACTACCACTGTTCTATCACAACAACCACTACTACTACCAGTCTACTATCATAACAACCACTACAACTACTGCTCTACTATCATAACAACCACTACAACTACTGCTCTACTATAATAACAACCACTACAACTACTGCTCTACTATCATAACAACCACTACAACTACTGCTCTACTATAATAACAACCACTACTTCTCCTGCTCTATTATCATAACAACCACCACTACTACTGCTCTACTATCATAACCACCACTACTACTGCTCTACTATCATAACCACCACTGCTACTGCTCTACTATCATAACAACCACCACTACTACTACTATCACAGCAACCAGCACCACTACTGCTCTACTATCATAACCACCACTGCTACTGCTCTACTATCATAACCACCACTACTACTGATCTACTATCATAACATACACGACTACTACTGCTCTACTATCACAACAACCACGATTACTGATCAACAATCATAACAACCACCACTACTACTACTATCATAACAACCAGCACCACAACTGCTCTACTATCATAACAACCACCACTACTACTACTATCACAGCAACCAGCACCACTACTGCTCTACTATCATAACCACCACTGCTACTGCTCTACTATCATAACAACCACCACTACTACTACTATCACAGCAACCAGCACCACTACTGCTCTACTATCATAACCACCACTGCTACTGCTCTACTATCATAAGCACCACTACTACTGCTCTACTATCATAGCAACCAGCACCACTACTACTATCACAGCAACCAGCACCACTACTGCTCTACTATCATAACCACCACTGCTACTGCTCTACTATCATAACAACCACCACTACTACTACTATCACAGCAACCAGCACCACTACTGCTCTACTATCATAACCACCACTGCTACTGCTCTACTATCATAACAACCACCACTACTACTACTATCACAGCAACCAGCACCACTACTGCTCTACTATCATCACCACCACTACTACTGCTCTACTATCATAACCACCACTACTACTGCTCTACTATCATAACCACCACTGCTACTGCTCTACTATCATAACAACCACGACTACTACTGCTCTACTATCACAACAACCACGATTACTGATCAACAATCATAACAACCACCACTACTACTACTATCATAACAACCAGCACCACAACTGCTCTACTATCATAACAACCACCACTACTGCTCTACTATCATAACAACCAGCACCACTACTGCTCTACTATCATAACAACCAGCACCACAACTGCTCTACTATCATAACAACCACCACTACTACTACTATCACAGCAACCAGCACCACTACTGCTCTACTATCATAACCACCACTGCTACTACTCTACAATCATAACCACCACTACTACTGCTCTACTATCATAGCAACCAGCACCACTACTACTATCACAGCAACCAAGACCACTACTGCTCTACTATCATAACCACCACTGCTACTGCTCTACTATCATAACAACCACCACTACTACTACTATCACAGCAACCAGCACCACTACTGCTCTACTATCATAACCACCACTGCTACTGCTCTACTATCATAACAACCACCACTACTACTACTATCACAGCAACCAGCACCACTACTGCTCTACTATCATCACCACCACTACTACTGCTCTACTATCATAACCACCACTACTACTGCTCTACTATCATAACCACCACTGCTACTGCTCTACTATCAAAACAACCACCACTACTACTACTATCACAGCAACCAGCACCACTACTGCTCTACTATCATAACCACCACCACTACTGCTCTACTATCATAACCACCACTGCTACTGCTCTACTATCATAGCAACCACCACTACTACTGCTCTACTATCATAACATACACGACTACAACTGTTGTACTATCACAACAACCACGATTACTGATCAACAATCATAACAACCACCACTACTACTACTATCACAGCAACTAGCACCACTACTGCTCTACTATCATAACAACCAGCACCACTACTGCTTTACTATCATAACAACCACCACTACTACTACTATCACAGCAACCAGCACCACTACTGCTCTACTATCATAACCACCACTGCTACTGCTCTACTATCATAACAACCACCACTACCACTACTATCACAGCATCCAGCACCACTACTACTATCATAACAACCAGCACCACAACTGCTCTACTATCATAACAACCACAACAACTGCTCTACTATCATAACAACCAGCACCACTACTGCTCTACTATCATAACAACCAGCACCACTACTGCTCTACTATCATAACAACCAGCACCACTACTGCTCTACTATCATAACAACCAGCACCACTACTGCTCTACTATCATAACAACCAGCACCACAACTGCTCTACTATCATAACAACCACCACTACTACTACTATCACAGCAACCAGCACCACTACTGCTCTACTATCATAACCACCACTGCTACTGCTCTACTATCATAACAACCACCACTACTACTACTATCATAATAACCAGCACCACTACTGCTCTACTATCATAACCACCACTACTACTGCTCTACTATCATAACAACCACTACTACTGCTCTACTATCATAACCACCACTGCTACTGCTCTACTATCATAACAACCACCACTACTACTACTATCACAGCAAACAGCACCACTACTGCTCTACTATCATAACAACCACCACTACTACTGCTCTACTATCATAACATACACGACTATTACTGCTCTACTATCATAACCACCACTGCTACTGCTCTACTATCATAACCACCACTACTACTGCTCTACTATCATAACATACACGACTACTACTGCTCTACTATCACAACAACCACGATTACTGATCAACAATCATAACAACCACCACTACTACTACTATCATAACAACCAGCACCACAACTGCTCTACTATCATAACAACCACCACCACTACTACTATCACAGCAACCAGCACCACTACTGCTCTACTATCATAACCACCACTGCTACTGCTCTACTATCATAACAACCACCACTACTACTACTATCAAAGCAAACCAGCACCACTACTGCTCTACTATCATAACAACCAGCACCACTACTGCTCTACTATCATAACAACCAGCACCACAACTGCTCTACTATCATAACAACCACCACTACTACTACTATCACAGCAACCAGCACCACTACTGCTCTACTATCATAACAACCAGCACCACTACTGCTCTACTATCATAACAACCACCACTACTACTACTATCACAGCAACCAGCACCACTACTGCTCTACTATCATAACCACCACTGCTACTGCTCTACTATCATAACAACCACCACTACTACTACTATCACAGCAACCAGCACCACTACTGCTCTACTATCATAACCACCACTGCTACTGCTCTACTATCATAACAACCACCACTACTACTACTATCACAGCAACCAGCACCACTACTGCTCTACTATCATAACCACCACTGCTACTGCTCTACTATCATAGCAACCAGCACCACTACTACTATCATAACAACCAGCACCACAACTGCTCTACTATCATAACAACCACCACAACTGCTCTACTATCATAACAACTAGCACCACTACTGCTCTACTATCATAACAACCAGCACCACTACTGCTCTACTATCATAACAACCAGCACCACTACTGCTCTACTATCATAACAACCAGCACCACAACTGCTATACTATCATAACAACCACCACTACTACTACTATCACAGCAACCAGCACCACTACTGCTCTACTATCATAACCACCACTACTACTGCTCTACTATCATAACCACCACTACTACTGCTCTACTATCATAACCACCACTGCTACTGCTCTACTATCATAACAACCACCACTACTACTGCTCTACTATCATAACATACACGACTACTACTGCTCTACTATCATAACCACCACTACTACTGCTCTACTATCATAACATACACGACTACTACTGCTCTACTATCACAACAACCACGATTACTGATCAACAATCATAACAACCACCACTACTACTACTATCATAACAACCAGCACCACAACTGCTCTACTATCATAACAACCACCACTACTACTACTATCACAGCAACCAGCACCACTACTGCTCTACTATCATAACCACCACTGCTACTGCTCTACTATCATAACAACCACCACTACTACTACTATCAGAGCAAACCAGCACCACTACTGCTCTACTAACAAAACCACCACTGCTACTGCTCTACTATCATAACATACACGACTACTACTGCTCTACTATCACATCAACCACGATTACTGATCAACAATCATAACAACCACCACTACTACTACTATCATAACAACCAGCACCACTACTGCTCTACTATCATAACAACCAGCACCACTACTGCTCTACTATCATAACAACCACCACTACTACTACTATCACTGCAACCAGCACCACTACTGCTCTACTATCATAACAACCACCACTACTACTACTATCACAGCAACCAGCACCACTACTGCTCTACTATCACAGCAACCAGCACTACTACTACTATCACAGCAACCAGCACCACTACTGCTCCACTATCATAACAACCACCACTACTACTACTATCATAACAACCAGCACCACTACTGCTCTACTATCATAACAACCAGCACCACTACTGCTCTACTATCATAACAACCACCAATACTACTACTATCACAGCAACCAGCACCACTACTGCTCTACTATCATAACAACCACCACTACTACTACTATCACAGCAACCAGCACCACTACTGCTCTACTATCACAGCAACCAGCACTACTACTACTATCACAGCAACCAGCACCACTACTGCTCCACTATCATAAGAACCACCACTACTACTACTATCATAACAACCAGCACCACTACTGCTCTACTATCATAACAACCAGCACCACAACTGCTCTACTATCATAACAACCACCACTACTACTACTATCACAGCAACCAGCACCACTACTGCTCTACTATCACAGCAACCAGCACTACTACTACTATCACAGCAACCAGCACCACTACTGCTCCACTATCATAACAACCACCACTACTACTACTATCATAACAACCAGCACCACTACTGCTCTACTATCATAACAACCAGCACCACAACTGCTCTACTATCATAACAACCACCACTACTACTACTATCACAGCAACCAGCACCACTACTGCTCTACTATCATAACAACCAGCACCACTACTGCTCTACTATCATAACAACCACCACTACTACTACTACCACAGCAACCAGCACCACTACTGCTCTACTATCATAACCATCACTGCTACTGCTCTACTATCATAACAACCACCACTACTACTACTACTATCACAGCAACCAGCACCACTACTGCTCTACTATCATAACCACCACTGCTACTGCTCTACTATCATAACAACCACCACTACTACTACTATCACAGCAACCAGCACCACTACTGCTCTACTATCATAACCACCATTGCTACTGCTCTTCTATCATAACCACCACTACTACTGCTCTACTATCACAGCAACCAGCACCACTACTGCTCTACTATCATAACCACCACTGCTACTGCTCTACTATCATAACAACCACCACTACCACTACTATCACAGCATCCAGCACCACTACTGCTCTACTATCATAACAACCACCACTACTACTACTATCACAGCAACCAGCACCACTACTGCTCTACTATCATAACCACCACTGCTACTGCTCTACTATCATAACCACCACTACTACTGCTCTACTATCATAGCAACCAGCACCACTACTACTATCATAACAACCAGCACCACAACTGCTCTACTATCATAACAACCACAACAACTGCTCTACTATCATAACAACCAGCACCACTACTGCTCTACTATCATAACAACCAGCACCACTACTGCTCTACTATCATAACAACCAGCACCACTACTGCTCTACTATCATAACAACCAGCACCACTACTGCTCTACTATCATAACAACCAGCACCACAACTGCTCTACTATCATAACAACCACCACTACTACTACTATCACAGCAACCAGCACCACTACTGCTCTACTATCATAACCACCACTGCTACTGCTCTACTATCATAACAACCACCACTACTACTACTATCATAAGAACCAGCACCACTACTGCTCTACTATCATAACCACCACTACTACTGCTCTACTATCATAACCACCACTACTACTGCTCTACTATCATAACCACCACTGCTACTGCTCTACTATCATAACAACCACCACTACTACTACTATCACAGCAACCAGCACCACTACTGCTCTACTATCATAACAACCACCACTACTACTGCTCTACTATCATAACATACACGACTATTACTGCTCTACTATCATAACCACCACTGCTACTGCTCTACTATCATAACCACCACTACTACTGCTCTACTATCATAACATACACGACTACTACTGCTCTACTATCACAACAACCACGATTACTGATCAACAATCATAACAACCACCACTACTACTACTATCATAACAACCAGCACCACAACTGCTCTACTATCATAACAACCACCACCACTACTACTATCACAGCAACCAGCACCACTACTGCTCTACTATCATAACCACCACTGCTACTGCTCTACTATCATAACAACCACCACTACTACTACTATCAAAGCAAACCAGCACCACTACTGCTCTACTATCATAACAACCAGCACCACTACTGCTCTACTATCATAACAACCAGCACCACAACTGCTCTACTATCATAACAACCACCACTACTACTACTATCACAGCAACCAGCACCACTACTGCTCTACTATCATAACAACCAGCACCACTACTGCTCTACTATCATAACAACCACCACTACTACTACTACCACAGCAACCAGCACCACTACTGCTCTACTATCATAACCATCACTGCTACTGCTCTACTATCATAACAACCACCACTACTACTACTACTATCACAGCAACCAGCACCACTACTGCTCTACTATCATAACCACCACTGCTACTGCTCTACTATCATAACAACCACCACTACTACTACTATCACAGCAACCAGCACCACTACTGCTCTACTATCATAACCACCATTGCTACTGCTCTACTATCATAACCACCACTACTACTGCTCTACTATCATAGCAACCAGCACCACTACTACTATCATAACAACCAGCACCACAACTGCTCTACTATCATAACAACCACCACAACTGCTCTACTATCATAACAACCAGCACCACTACTGCTCTACTATCATAACAACCAGCACCACTACTGCTCTACTATCATAACAACCAGCACCACTACTGCTCTACTATCATAACAACCAGCACCACAACTGCTCTACTATCATAACAACCACCACTACTACTACTATCACAGCAACCAGCACCACTACTGCTCTACTATCATAACCACCACTGCTACTGCTCTACTATCATAACAACGACCACTACTACTACTATCACAGCAACCAGCACCACTACTGCTCTACTATCATAACCACCACTACTACTGCTCTACTATCATAACATACACGACTACTACTGCTCTACTATCATAACCACCACTGCTACTGCTCTACTATCATAACCACCACTACTACTGCTCTACTATCATAACATACATGACTACTACTGCTCTACTATCACAACAACCACGATTACTGATCAACAATCATAACAACCACCACTACTACTACTATCATAACAACCAGCACCACAACTGCTCTACTATCATAACAACCACCACTACTACTACTATCACAGCAACCAGCACCACTACTGCTCTACTATCATAACCACCACTGCTACTGCTCTTCTATCATAACAACCACCACTACTACTACTATCAGAGCAAACCAGCACCACTACTGCTCTACTAACAAAACCACCACTGCTACTGCTCTACTATCATAACATACACGACTACTACTGCTCTACTATCACAACAACCACGATTACTGATCAACAATCATAACAACCACCACTACTACTACTATCATAACAACCAGCACCACTACTGCTCTACTATCATAACAACCAGCACCACTACTGCTCTACTATCATAACAACCACCACTACTACTACTATCACAGCAACCAGCACCACTACTGCTCTACTATCATAACAACCACCACTACTACTACTATCACAGCAACCAGCACCACTACTGCTCTACTATCACAGCAACCAGCACTACTACTACTATCACAGCAACCAGCACCACTACTGCTCCACTATCATAAGAACCACCACTACTACTACTATCATAACAACCAGCACCACTACTGTTCTACTATCATAACAACCAGCACCACAACTGCTCTACTATCATAACAACCACCACTACTACTACTATCACAGCAACCAGCACCACTACTGCTCTACTATCATAACAACCAGCACCACTACTGCTCTACTATCATAACAACCACCACTACTACTACTATCACAGCAACCAGCACCACTACTGCTCTACTATCACAGCAACCAGCACCACTACTGCTCTACTATCATAACCACCACTGCTACTGCTCTACTATCATAGCAACCACCACTACTACTGCTCTACTATCATAGCAACCAGCACCACTGCTGCTCTACTATCATAACCACCACTGCTACTGCTCTACTATCATAACCACCACTACTACTGCTCTACTATCATAACCACCACTACTACTGCTCTACTATCATAACCACCACTACTACTGCTATACTATTATAACAACCACTACCACTGCTCTACTATCGTAGCAACCACTACTACTGCTCTACTATCCTAACAACCATCACTACTACTGCTCTTCTATCATAACAACTACTACTACTGCTATACTATTATAACAACCACTACTACTGCTCTACTATCCTAACAACCATCACTACTACTGCTCTACTATCATAACAACCACTACCACTGCTCTAATATCATAACAACCACCACTACTACTGCTCTACTACCATAACAACCACTACTACTACTGCTATACTATCATAATCACCACTACTACTACTGCTCTACTATCATAACAACCAGTACCACTTCTGCTCTACTATCATAACAACCAGTACCACTTCTGATCTACTATCATAACCACCACTACTACTACTGCTCTACTATCATAACAACCACTACTACTGCTCTACGATCATAATCACCACTACTACTGCTCTACTATCATAACCACCACTACTACTGCTCTACTATCATAACAACCACTACAACTGCTGTTCTACTATCATAACAACCACTACTACTACTGCTATACTGTCACAACAACCACTACTACTGCTCTACTATCATAACCACCACTACTACTACTGCTCTACTATCATAACAACCACTACTACTGCTGTTCTACTATCATAACCACCACTACTACTACTGCTCTACTATCATAACAACCACTACTACTACTGCTATACTGTCACAACAACCACTACTACTACTGTTCTACTATCATAACAACCACTACTACTGCTCTACTATCATAACCACCACTACTACTACTGCTATACTGTCACAACAACCACTACTACTACCACTCTACTATAATAACAACCACTACTACTGCTCTACTATCATAACCACCCCTATTACTGCTCTACTCTCATAATAACAACTTCTGCTGCTGCTCTACTCTCATAATAACAACTTCTGCTGCTGCTCTACTCTCATAATAACAACTTCTGCTGCGGCTCTACTCTCATAACAACCCCTATTACTGTTCCACTATCACAACAACGACCAGTTATGCTACAGCAGTTACTATTACTACTACTACTAGTACTGCTAATTCTACCTGTAGTAACTTGACAAGGAATGCCCACAACCAATTCAATATGACTTTCTTTTACTTTCAACCTAAGAAATAAAAGGTGTATAACCATGTAGAAATGGTACAAATACAGAAAAGTGATACAGCCCACTCAACCTGTGATACTGTGAGAGTCACATTGGACAGCTACAACTCTGGGTGATCATCAGAGGGGAACAGTCACGGTCAAAAGGCCAATGCCAATAATAACCATGAACACATGAATAGTAATCATACTAAACTGCAGGTACGTACAATATTTAATGTAATTATTTATATAGTGTCAACACTATAACACTACTGATACTGTCCAGGGTTATAGTGCCAAGTTTATTTTAATTGCATCACTTCAGGATATTAATTGAAAAGTCCTCATAGTATTTATTGTCTGACTGAATTGAAATTTAGCTGACCCCAACCCTGCTATACTACTGACCTCTATACTACCTCCCATGCTGTCGTTGCTTAAATCATGCCGGCCCAGTCAGTCGTGTGATTTGACTAATGGGACTTCTGTTGAACATCATTAGCCATTTAGCCAGACTCCACAGCTTCAGCAACAGATGGACCAGGGCATATTGGAACGCAACAACAGACTGAGGTACCTGTATAAAGCTGCCTTCCCAAAGAGAAGACCAGAATCTTTAGAAAAAATTCCACTTTCTGTGCCTTTTTTCCACTTGACTTTGAGTGTATCTCTTCAGTCTTGACCTTCACCAATGACACATTGATATGGATAACTGCCATATTGAAACAAAATGACACAGAATAGGAAAAGCATACACACACGTTCCTCCAAACAAAAACCTTTTACTAAGCTCTGTCTCATCCCTGGGGCTTTCTCTCCACTTGACTGTGCTTTCTACTGTTTCTCTCTCTCTCTCTCTCTCTCTCTCTCTCTCTCTCTCTCTCTCTCTCTCTCTCTCTCTCTCTCTCTCTCTCTCTCTCTCTCTCTCTCTCTCTCTCTCTCTCTCTCTCTCTCTCTCTCTCTCTCTCTCTCTCTCTCTCTCTCTCTCTCTCTCTCTCTCTCTCTCTCTCTCTCTCTCTCAATTCAATTCAATTCAATTCAAGGGCTTTATTGGCATGGGAAACATGTGTTAACATTGCCTAAGCAAGTGAGGTAGACAACATACAAAGTGAATATATAAAGTGAAAAACAACAAAAATTAACAGTAAACATTACACATACAACAGTTTCAAAACAGTAAAGACATTACAAATGTCATATTATATATATATATATATATATATATATATATATATATATATACAATGTACAAATAGTTAAAGGTAAAATAAATAAGCATAAATATGGGTTGTATTTACAATGGTGTTTGTTCTTCACTGTTCTCTCTCTCTCTCTCTCTCTCTCTCTCTCTCTCTCTCTCTCTCTCTCTCTCTCTCTCTCTCTCTCTCTCTCTCTCTCTCTCTCTCTCTCTCTCTCTCTCTCTCTCTCTCTCTCTCTCTCTCTCTCTCTCTCTCTCTCTCTCTCTCTCTCTCTCTCTCTCTCTCTCTCTCTCTCTCTCTCTCTCTCTCTCTCTCTCTCTCTCTCTCTCTCTCTCTCTCTCTCTCTCTCTCTCTCTCTCTCTCTCTCTCTCTCTCTCTCACCATAGCTGTAAAGTGTTTTTGTTTTGATGGCATCCATCTCTCTTCGCAGCTCCAGCCTGCCAAATCTGGCAGGTGTGTCAAATCCACACAGTACATCTGACCTACTTGGCAGGTGAGGTCAGGTAGAGCTGGCGCTGCCACCACACAGCTGGCATGTTCCAGCAAGGCGATTTTAGGGAAAACATGGGCAATAGGGGGTAGGGGCAATTCTGTCAAACGGCCACCCATGACATCCTGCCAGACATGTCCACAGACGTGTGGGTACATGGTAGCTGCCCGGGCGGCAAAGTATATATAATCTCAATTCTATCAAGCCCTAGACAAAACAACCAACTGCTTCTCAAATCATATACAAACTACTGCTTTTATCAAACCCTATGCAAACTACTTTAGATCTCAAAAGGAGAAAGGAAACCTTTGTGCACTGCAGAGGTGCTGGTTGTGGAGAGATCCATAAGATCTCAGAGTCACACATTGTGCAACCATTATCCAGAGAAAATGGTGATAGATGCTATAGATCTCACATGAGTCAGTGTCTCTCCTCCTGAATGTAGTTATGACAAGACATAACAACATGACATAATATAAACTGACATAAGAGGAATAACGGAATAATGGAATAGAAGAGGATGTCAGAATGGATGTTGAGAAGCGGCCCTTAAGGAAACGTGAATGTGAGAAACATCTCCTATCCTCTAGGAATGAATCCTCTTCTTTAGTAATCCCCACATACAGTATAATACCTTCCTATTACCAGATCCATTCTCACTTAATAGCTCCTGTTACTAGAGCCCTCCACCATACTGCACCATTGTTCAGCCTGAGGTACACAAGAGCAAGGGCATGCTAAACGCCACAAATAACATGAATAAAATACAAATACAACCTGTGCACATCTGAACGCTCCATTTCCCATGCATAGAGTGTTTCCCACGTGGTCTGGATGTTTAACTCTTACCCAGGATCTTGTTTCATAGACTTGGCATTATCAGTGTGTAGGCAGCTAAAGGGCTTTGTCCGCCAACGCCACGAGCAAAGACGATTAAACAACGAGTCAAGCCAAACAAGGAGCATCCTATTGAGACAATACAGTGTGTGTGTGTGTGCGTGTGCGTGTGCGTGTGCGTGTGCGTGTGCGTGTGCGTGTGCGTGTGCGTGTGCGTGTGTGTGTGTGTGTGTGTGTGTGTGTGTGTGTGTGTGTGTGTGTGTGTATATGTGTGTGTGTGTGTGTGTGTGTAGACTGTAAAATTGACAATTAAGCATTAGTGTTTTGACAGCCTCTGCTAAAAACAGCCTTTCTCACTATTACAGGCTAAATCTCTTTCTCTCTAATCCCCGACTTGGAAATGGACAATCATAGTGCTATAATAACACCATATCAGAATTCAATTATTGAATTATCTGGCTCACTGTCATCTCTATTTCTACTGAAATGTATATATGTGTCTCTACTATTCCTTGAGGTTTAGTCAGTCTGTCTGTTTCATCCATTATTTCTTGCAGTCCATTTCTGTCCTTCTCTCCCTCTGTCTCTTTGTGCCTCTCTGTCTCTCTCTCTGGTCCTCAGCTTATCTGTAATGACTATAAAACTGTCACAAGTTGTGATGATCCCTCCAAACAACACTGACACACACAAACTAAATATTTCCTTTCATCAGATGGAAGACAGAGAGAAAAAGGAGAGAGGAGGATGAGAGGAAGGTATATAAAAAGAGATTCTCAAGAATAGTAAAGTGCTGCTACTAATGCCTGAAAGCCATAGTACAACATCCCTCATTCCTCAGGCCTCATCCCCTGTTCAACATCCCTCATTCCTCTGGCCTCATTCCCTGTTCAACATCCTTCATTCCTCAGGCCTTTATCCCCTGTTCAACATCCCTCATTCCTCAGGCCTTATCCCCTGTTCAACATCCTTCATTCCTCAGGCCTCATCCTCTGTTCAACATCCTTCATTCCTCAGGCCTTATCCCCTGTTCAAGATCGTTCATTCCTCATTCCTCAGGCCTCATCCCCTGTTCAACATCCCTCATTCCTCAGGCCTCATCCCCTGTTCAACATCCTTCATTCCTCAGGCCTTATCCCCTGTTCAAGATAGTTCATTCCTCATTCCTCAGGCCTCATCCCCTGTTCAAGATCCCTAATTCCTCAGGCCTCATCCCCTGTTCAAGATCCCTCATTCCTCAGGCCTCGTTCCCCGTTCAAGATCCCTCATTCCTCATTCCTCAGGCCTCGTCCCCTGTTCAAGATCCCTAATTCCTCATTCCTCAGGCCTCGTTCCCTGTTCAAGATCCCTAATTCCTCATTCCTCAGGCCTCGTTCCCTGTTCAAGATCCCTAATTCCTCATTCCTCAGGCCTCGTTCCCTGTTCAAGATCCCTCATTCCTCATTCCTCAGGCCTCGTCCCCTGTTCAAGATCCCTAATTCCTCATTCCTCAGGCCTCGTTCCCTGTTCAAGATCCCTCATTCCTAATTCCTCAGGCCTCGTTCCCTGTTCAAGATCCCTAATTCCTCATTCCTCAGGCCTCGTTCCCTGTTCAAGATCCCTCATTCCTCATTCCTCAGGCCTCGTCCCCTGTTCAAGATCCCTAATTCCTCATTCCTCAGGCCTCGTTCCCTGTTCAAGATCCCTCATTCCTAATTCCTCAGGCCTCATCCCCTGTTCAAGATCCCTAATTCCTCATTCCTCAGGCCTCGTCCCCTGTTCAAGATCCCTAATTCCTCATTCCTCAGGCCTCGTCCCCTGTTCAAGATCCCTCATTCCTTATTCCTCAGGCCTCGTTCCCTGTTCAAGATCCCTCATTCCTCAGGCCTCGTCCCCTGTTCATCTCAGCATAGCATTTGCCCCCGTTCCCATCATGACCCAACAAATCATCACCATCTCAGTACCCCACCATATTCCCTCAGCCAGTCCCAATTCATTCCCTCCCCCTTCCCCTTGGCCCTAACCCTCCAGTATTTGCAGATCTGTAAGGTGGAAGCAATATGGTGGAAGCTCTAACACAGAACTGCTGATACCTATCCAGACCTTACAGATCTGCAAACATCAAATGGTTAGGACCAAGGGGTAGGTGTAGGGACCGTCTTGCCTTACCCTTTGCCCTTTGACCTCCATCTCCCCCTTTCCCATCCCCTCTCCTTTTTACCACCCACCACGCCTTAAACCTTCCCCAAGTCTCCCCTCACTCTCTACATCCTTCCCCTTCCTCCTTCCCTCCTCCTCCCCTGTCCTCACCATCTCCCTTCCTCCTCCCGTCCTCCCTTATCTTCCCCATTTCCCTCCCTCCTTCCTCCTCCCCTCCTCCCCTGTCCTCACCGTCTCCCACCAGCTGCAGCAGGGCCAGGTCGAGGGGGCGTTTCCAGCGGGAGTTCTTGTGCAGGGCGATACCGTAGCCTGTGGTGGCAAATACCTTCCCAGAGCCTATGGTCATCACCTTTGACAAGCAAACATCAATCAATCAATCAAGCAAGCAACTACTCACTCAATCACTCACTCACCCAACCAATCAACCAAGCAATACATTACATGTTGTATTGCTATTTTCACAAATGCAATTTTCACAAAGTGACAGCAACTGGCTATCTATCTGACAATAAAACACAATAAAGGAGTAAATAGATAGAATACATCAAGTCAAACTTGTCTGGTCATCACCTTACAACCCTCGTCTTTCCTGGCCATGTAGTTCAACACAGCTGCATCGTAGATAAAGGCATCCAACTTCCTGTAGAGAGAGCGGGGGAGTTAAAGAGTTAATAGAACAGGGGGATGGAGTAGAGAAAGAGAAAGGCAAGAGTTGAGAGAGTGAGAGAGATCTGAAGTTAGAACGAGAGAGAGGGAGAAGAGAGAAAGGGAGAAAGTGCTAAAGAGAGTGAAAAGTAAAGAGAGTGAAAGAGAGAGGGGATGGAAGGTGGAGAGAGGATTTATACAGTACTGTGATAAAAGAGATGGGAGGAGAGAGAGAGGGAAAGAAGATTTACACAATTCCGGGGCAAAAGACACATTGGGGAGAGAGATAGAGAGTGATGAGTATTATAAAGTTTAAGCACAACCACACCGAGAGAACACACAGGGGAGGAAATAACCAGAGAGAGAGAGAGAGAGAGAGAGAGAGAGAGAGAGAGAGAGAGAGAGAGAGAGAGAGAGAGAGAGAGAGAGAGAGAGAGAGAGAGAGAGAGAGAGAGAGAAAGGGTGGGTGGGGGGATGGCATATATTAAAGAAAGGAAAGGAAATAATGATGGAGAGATAAAGAGGGGCTGAGGTAGAGTGAAAGAGAGAGAGAGAAGAGGGGGGAGAGAGGAAGACAGAGGGAGCGACCGAGAGCATCTCATTCCCAGCACATTAACAGTGTTCTATAAATGGGGTGGCGAGGCAATCGGGGAGAGATGATGACAGGGGCTTAGTGACAGTAAACTGTAAGGATTATACAACCCAGCAGACATATGATGCAGATTTAACAAGAGGAGAAGGGAAAAGAGGAGAGGTATGCAGAGAGAAGGAGATGAGAGAGTAGAGGAGAGGGATGCAGAGAGAAGGAGAGGAGAGTGTAGAGGGGAGGGATGGAGAGAGAAGGAGAGGAGAGGGGAGAGGGTAGAGGGTAGAGGGGAGGTTGCAGAGAGAAGGAGAGGAGAGGGATGGAGAGAGAAGGAGAGGAGAGGGGAGAGGAGAGGGATGGAGAAAGAATGAGAGGAGAGGGAAGAGGAGAGGGATGCAGAGAGAAGGAGAGGAGAGGAGAGGGGAGAGGAGAGGGTAGAGGGGAGGGATGGAGAGAGAAGGAGAGGTGAGGGGAGAGGAGAGGGATGCAGTGAGAAGGAGAGGAGAGTGGAGAGGAGAGGGATGCAGAGAGAAGGAGAGGAGAGAGTAGAGGAGAGGTATGCAGAGAGAAGGAGAGGAGAGAGTAGAGGAGAGGGATGCAGAGAGGAGGAGAGGAGAGTGGAGAAGAGAGGGATGCAGAGAGAAGGAGAGGAGAGTGGAGAGGAGTGGGATGGAGAGAGAAGGAGAGGAGAGGAGAGGGGAGAGGAAAGGGTAGAGGGGAGGGATGGAGAGAGAAGGAGAGGCGAGGGGAGAGGAGAGGGATGCAGTGAGAAGGAGAGGAGAGTGGAGAGGAGAGGGATGCAGAGAGAAGGAGAGGAGAGAGTAGAGGAGAGGTATGCAGAGAGAAGGAGAGGAGAGAGTAGAGGAGAGGGATGCAGAGAGGAGGAGAGGAGAGTGGAGAAGAGAGGGATGCAGAGAGAAGGAGAGGAGAGTGGAGAGGAGTGGGATGGAGAGAGAAGGAGAGGAGAGGAGAGGAGAGGGGAGAGGAAAGGGTAGAGGGGAGGGATGGAGAGAGAAGGAGAGGCGAGGGGAGAGGAGAGGGATGCAGAGAGAAGGAGGGGAGAGTGGAGAGGAGAGGGATGCAGAGAGAAGGAGAGGAGAGAGTAGAGAAGAGGTATGCAGAGAGAAGGAGAGGAGAGAGTAGAGGAGAGGGATGCAGAGAGGAGGAGAGGAGAGTGGAGAGGAGAGGGATGCAGAGAGAAGGAGAGGAGAGTGGAGAGGAGTGGGATGGAGAGAGAAGGAAAGGAGAGTGGAGAGGGATGGAGAGAGAAGGAGAGGAGAGTGAGGAGGAAAGTTATGCAGAGAGAAGGAGAGGAGAGAGGAGAGGAGAGGGATGCAGAGAGAAGAAGAGGAGAGTGGAGAGGAGAGGGATGCAGAGAGAAGGAGAGGAGAGGGTAGAGGGGAGGGATGGAGAGAGGAGAGGAGAGTGTAGAGGAGAGGGATGCAGAGAGAAGGAGAGGAGAGGGTAGAGGGGAGGGATGCAGAGAGAAGGAGAGGAGAGTGTAGATGAGAGGGATGCAGAGAGAAGGAGAGGAGAGGGTAGAGGGGAGTGATGGAGAGAGAAGGAGAGGAGAGTGTAGAGGACAGGGATGCAGAGAGAAGGAGAGGAGAGAGGAGGGGGATGGAGAGCGAAGGAGATGAGAGGGTAGAGGGGGGGATGGAGAGAGAAGGAGAGGAGAGAGGAGAGGAGAGGGATGCAGAGAGGAGAGGAGAGTGGAGAGGAGAGGGATGCAGAGAGAAGGAGAGGAGAGTGGAGAGGGATGGAGAGAGAAGGAGAGGAGAGTGGAGAGGGATGGAGAGAGAAGGAGAGGAGAGAGTAGAGGAGAGGGATGCAGAGAGTAGGAGAGGAGAGGGTAGAGGGGATTGATGCAGAGAGAAGGAGAGGAGAGTGTAGAGGAGAGGTATGCAGAGAGAAGGAGAGGAGAGAGTAGAGGAGAGGGATGCAGAGAGAATGAGAGGAGAGTGTAGAGGGGAGGGATGGAGAGAGAAGGAGAGGAGAGGGGAGAGGGTAGAGGGGAGGATGCAGAGAGAAGGAGAGGAGAGGGATGGAGAGAGAAGGAGAGGAGAGGGGAGAGGAGAGGGATGGAGAAAGAAGGAGAGGAGAGTGTAGAGGGGAGGGATGGAAGAGGAGAGGAGATGGTAGAGGAGAGGGATGCAGAGAGAGAAGAGAGAGAGGGGAGAGGGGAGGGATGGAGAAAGAATGAGAGGAGAGGGTAGAGGAGAGGGATGCAGAGAGAAGGAGAGGAGAGGAGAGGGGAGAGGAGAGGGTAGAGGGGAGGAATGGAGAGAGAAGGAGAGGTGAGGGGGGAGAGGAGCGGGATGCAGAGAGAAGGAGAGGAGAGTGGAGAGGAGAGGAGAGGGATGGAGGAGAGGAAGTGGGAGGGAGGAGAGTGGAGAGGGATGGAGAGGAGAGAGAGGAGAGAGTAGAGGAGAGGGATTCAGAGAGAAGGAGAGGGAGAGGGTAGAGGGGTGGGATGCAGAGAGAAGGAGAGGAGAGTGTAGAGGAGAGGGATGCAGAGAGAAGGAGAGGAGAGTGTAGAGGGGAGGGATGGAGAGAGAAGGAGAGGAGAGGATAGAGGAGAGGGTAAAGGGGAGGATGCAGAGAGAGAAGGAGAGGAGAGTGGAGAGGAGAGGGATGCAGAGAGAAGGAGAGGAGAGTGGAGAGGGACAGGGGAGGGATGGAGAGAGAAGGAGAGGAGAGGATAGAGGAGAGGGTAAAGGGGAGGATGCAGAGAGAGAGAAGGAGAGGAGAGGGATGGAGAGAGAAGGAGAGGAGAGGGGAGAGGAGAGGGATGGAGAAAGAAGGAGAGGAGAGGGTAGAGGGGAGGGATGCAGAGAGAAGGAGAGGAGAGTGTAGAGGAGAGGGATGCAGAGAGAAGGAGAGGAGAGGAGAGAGGTACAGGGGGGATGGAGAGAGAAGGAGAGGATAGGGTAGAGTACAGGGGGTGGAGAGAGAAGGAGAGGAGAGAGTGGAGAGGAGAGGGATGCAGAGAGAAGGAGAGGAGAGAAGGGAGAGGAGAGGGATGCAGAGAGAAGGAGAGGAGAGTGGAGAGGGATGCAGAGAGAGGGATGCAGAGAGAGAGAAGGAGAGGGAGTGGAGAGGAGAGGGATGCAGAGAGAAGGAGAGGAGAGTGTAGAGGGGAGGGATGCAGAGAGAAGGAGAGGATAGGGTAGAGGGGGGATGGAGAGAGAAGGAGAGGAGAGAGTAGAGGAGAGGGATGCAGAGAGAAGGAGAGGAGAGTGGAGAGGAGAGGGATGCAGAGAGAAGGAGAGGAGAGTGTACAGGGGAGGGATGGAGAGAGAAGGAGAGGAGAGGATAGAGGAGAGGGTAAAGGGGAGGATGCAGAGAGAAGGAGAGGAGAGGGATGGAGAGAGAAGGAGAGGAGAGGGGAGAGGAGAGGGATGGAGAAAGAAGGAGAGGAGAGTGTAGAGGGGAGGGATGGAAGAGGAGAGGAGATGGTAGAGGAGAGGGATGCAGAGAGAAAGAGAGGAGAGGGGAGAGGGGAGGGATGGAGAAAGAATGAGAGGAGAGGGTAGAGGAGAGGGATGCAGAGAGAAGGAGAGGAGAGGGAGGGATGCAGGGAGAGGAGAGGGTAGAGGGGAGGAATGGATGGAGAGAGAAGGAGAGGTGAGGGGAGAGGAGCGGGATGCAGAGAGAAGGAGAGGAGAGTGGAGAGGAGAGGGATGGAGAGAGAAGGAGAGGAGAGTGGAGAGGGATGGAGAGAGAAGGAGAGGAGAGAGTAGAGGAGAGGGATTCAGAGAGAAGGAGAGGAGAGGGTAGAGGGGTGGGATGCAGAGAGAAGGAGAGGAGAGTGTAGAGGAGAGGGATGCAGAGAGAAGGAGAGGAGAGTGTAGAGGGGAGGGATGGAGAGAGAAGGAGAGGAGAGGATAGAGGAGAGGGTAAAGGGGAGGATGCAGAGAGAAGGAGAGGAGAGGGATGGAGAGAGAAGGAGAGGAGAGGAGAGGGGAGAGGAGAGGGATGGAGAAAGAAGGAGAGGAGAGGGTAGAGGGGAGGGATGCAGAGAGAAGGAGAGGAGAGTGTAGAGGAGAGGGATGCAGAGAGAAGGAGAGGAGAGGAGAGAGGAGGGGGATGGAGAGAGAAGGAGAGGATAGGGTAGAGGGGGGTGGAGAGAGAAGGAGAGGAGAGAGTAGAGGAGAGGGATGCAGAGAGAAGGAGAGGAGAGTGGAGAGGAGAGGGATGCAGAGAGAAGGAGAGGAGAGTGGAGAGGAGAGGGATGCAGAGAGAAGGAGAGGGGAGTGGAGAGGAGAGGGATGCAGAGAGAAGGAGAGGAGAGTGTAGAGGGGAGGGATGCAGAGAGAAGGAGAGGAGAGTGTAGAGGAGAGGGATGCAGAGAGAAGGAGAGGAGAGTGTAGAGGGGAGGGATGGAGAGAGAAGGAGAGGAGAGAGTAGAGGAGAGGTATGCAGAGAGAAGGAGAGGAGAGTGTAGAGAGGGAGGGATGGAAGAGAAGGAGAGGAGAGTGTAGAGGAGAGGGATGCAGAGAGAAGGAGAGGAGAGTGTAGAGGGGAGGGATGGAGAGAGAAGGAGAGGAGAGAGTAGAGGAGAGGTATGCAGAGAGAAGGAGAGGAGAGTGTAGAGAGGGAGGGATGGAAGAGAAGGAGAGGAGATGGTAGAGGAGAGGGATGCAGAGAGAAGGAGAGGCGAGGGGAGAGGGGAGGGATCGAGAAAGAAGGAGAGGAGAGAGTAGAGGAGAGGGATGCAGAGAGAAGGAGAGGAGAGGGGAGAGGAGAGGGATGCAGAGAGAAGGAGAGGAGAGTGTAGAGGGGAGGGATGGAGAGAGAAGGAGAGGAGAGGGGAGAGGGTAGAGGGGGTGATGCAGAGAGAAGGAGAGGAGAGGGATGGAGAGAGAAGGAGAGGAGAGGGGAGAGGAGAGGGATGGAGAAAGGAGAGGAGAGTGTAGAGGGGAGGGATGGAAGAGGAGAGGAGATGGTAGAGGAGAGGGATGCAGAGAGAAAGAGAGGAGAGGGGAGAGGGGAGGGATGGATAAAGAATGAGAGGAGAGGGTAGAGGAGAGGGATGCAGAGAGAAGGAGAGGAGAGGAGAGGGGAGAGGAGAGGGTAGAGGGGAGGAATGGAGAGAGAAGGAGAGGTGAGGGGAGAGGAGCGGGATGCAGAGAGAAGGAGAGGAGAGTGGAGAGGAGAGGGATGGAGAGAGAAGGAGAGGAGAGTGGAGAGGGATGGAGAGAGAAGGAGAGGAGAGTGGAGAGGAAAGGTATGCAGAGAGAAGAAGAGGAGAGAGTAGAGGAGAGGGATTCAGAGAGAAGGAGAGGAGAGGGTAGAGGGGTGGGATGCAGAGAGAAGGAGAGGAGAGTGTAGAGGAGAGGGATGCAGAGAGAAGGAGAGGAGAGTGTAGAGGGGAGGGATGGAGAGAGAAGGAGAGGAGAGGATAGAGGAGAGGGTAAAGGGGAGGATGCAGAGAGAAGGAGAGGAGAGGGATGGAGAGAGAAGGAGAGGAGAGGAGAGGGAGAGGAGAGGGATGGAGAAAGAAGGAGAGGAGAGGGTAGAGGGGAGGGATGCAGAGAGAAGGAGAGGAGAGTGTAGAGGAGAGGGATGCAGAGAGAAGGAGAGGAGAGGAGAGAGGAGGGGGATGGAGAGAGAAGGAGAGGAGAGGGTAGAGGGGTGGGATGCAGAGAGAAGGAGAGGAGAGTGTAGAGGAGAGGGATGCAGAGAGAAGGAGAGGAGAGTGTAGAGGGGAGGGATGGAGAGAGAAGGAGAGGAGAGGATAGAGGAGAGGGTAAAGGGGAGGATGCAGAGAGAAGGAGAGGAGAGGGATGGAGAGAGAGGAGAGGAGAGGGGAGAGGAGAGAGGGATGGAGAAAGAAGGAGAGGAGAGGGTAGAGGGGAGGGATGCAGAGAGAAGGAGAGGAGAGTGTAGAAGAGAGGGATGCAGAGAGAAGGAGAGGAGAGGAGAGAGGAGGGGGATGGAGAGAGAAGGAGAGGATAGGGTAGAGGGGGGTGGAGAGAGAAGGAGAGGAGAGAGTAGAGGAGAGGGATGCAGAGAGAAGGAGAGGAGAGGGATGCAGAGAGAAGGAGAGGAGAGGGATGCAGAGAGAAGGAGAGGAGAGTGTAGAGGGGAGGGATGCAGAGAGAAGGAGAGGAGAGTGTAGAGGAGAGGGATGCAGAGAGAAGGAGAGGAGAGTGTAGAGGGGAGGGATGGAGAGAGAAGGAGAGGAGAGAGTAGAGGAGAGGTATGCAGAGAGAAGGAGAGGAGAGTGTAGAGAGGGAGGGATGGAAGAGAAGGAGAGGAGAGGGGAGAGGAGAGGAGAGGGTAGAGGGGAGGGATGGAGAGAGAAGGAGAAGCGAGGTGAGAGGAGAGGGATGCAGAGATAAGGAGAAGAGAGTGGAGAGGAGAGGGATGCAGAGAGAAGGAGAGGAGAGAGTAGAGGAGAGGTATGCAGAGAGAAGGAGAGGAGAGGGTAGAGGAGAGGGATGCAGAGAGAAGGAGAGGAGAGTGTAGAGGGGAGGGATGGAAAGAGAAGGAGAGGAGAGTGGAGAGGGATGGAGATAGAAGGAGAGGGGAGTGGAGAGGAGAGGGATGCAGAGAGAAGGAGAGGAGAGTGTAGAGGGGAGGGATGCAGAGAGAAGGAGAGGAGAGTGTAGAGGAGAGGGATGCAGAGAGAAGGAGAGGAGAGTGTAGAGGGGAGGGATGGAGAGAGAAGGAGAGGAGAGAGTAGAGGAGAGGTATGCAGAGAGAAGGAGAGGAGAGTGTAGAGAGGGAGGGATGGAAGAGAAGGAGAGGAGAGGGGAGAGGAGACGAGAGGGTAGAGGGGAGGGATGGAGAGAGAAGGAGAGGCGAGGTGAGAGGAGAGGGATGCAGAGATAAGGAGAAGAGAGTGAGGAGGAGAGGGATGCAGGGAGAGAAGGAGAGGAGAGGGGAGAGGAGAGGGTAGAGGGGAGGGATGGAGAAAGAAGGAGAGTGTAGAGTGGGGATGAGAGGGATGCAGAGAGAAGGAGAGGAGAGGGGAGAGGAGAGGGTAGAGGGGAGGGATGCAGAGTGAAGGAGAGGAGAGGGATGGAGAAAGAAGGAAAGGAGAGGGTAGAGGAGAGGAATGCAGAGAGAAGGAGATGAGAGTGTAGAGGGGAGGGATTTAGCGAGAAGGAGAGGAGAGGGCAGAGGAGAGGGTAGAGGGGAGGGATGCAGAGAGAAGGAGAGGAGATGGCAGCGGAGAGGGTAGAGGGGAGGGATGCAGAGAGAAGGAGAGGAGAGGGCAGCGGAGAGGGTAGAGGGGAGGGATGCAGAGAGAAGGAGAGGAGAGAGTAGAGGAGAGGGATGCAGAGAGAAGGAGAGGAGAGGAGAGAGGAGAGGGTAGAGGGGAGGATGCAGAGAGAATGAGAGGGGAGGGATGGAGATAGAAGGATAGGAGAGGGGAGAGGAGAGGGATGGAGAAAGAAGGAGAGGAGAGTGTAGAGGGGAGGGATGGAAGAGAAGGAGAGGAGAGGGTAGAGGAGAGGGATGCAGAGAGAAGAGGAGGAGAGGGTAGAGGAGAGGGATGGAAAAAGAAGGAGAGGAGAGGGTAGAGGAGAGGGATGGGTAGAGGAGAGGGATGCAGAGAGAAGGAGAGGAGAGGGGAGAGGAGAGGGATGGAGAAAGAAGGAGAGGAGAGGGTAGAGGAGAGGGATGCAGAGAGAAGGAGAGGAGAGGGGAGAGGAGAGGGATGGAGAAAGAAGGAGAGGAGAGGGTAGAGGAGAGGGATGCAGAGAGAAGGAGAGGAGAGGGCAGAGGAGAGGGTAGAGGGGAGGGATGGAGGGAGAGGAGAGGGGAGAGGAGAGGGATTGAGAAAGAAGGAGAGGAGAGTGTAGAGGAGAGGGATGCAGAGAGAAGGAGAGGAGAGGGTAGAGGAGAGGGATGCAGAGAGAAGGAGAGGAGAGGGGGGAGGAGAGGGTAGAGGAGAGGGATGGAGAAAGAAGGAGAGTGTAGAGTGGGGATGAGAGGGATGCAGAGAGAAGGAGAGGAGAGGGGAGAGGAGAGGGTAGAGGGGAGGGATGCAGAGTGAAGGAGAGGAGAGGGATGGAGAAAGAAGGAAAGGAGAGGGTAGAGGAGAGGAATGCAGAGAGAAGGAGATGAGAGGGTAGAGGGGAGGGATGCAGAGAGAAGGAGAGGAGATGGCAGCGGAGAGGGTAGAGGGGAGGGATGCAGAGAGAAGGAGAGGAGAGGGCAGCGGAGAGGGTAGAGGGGAGGGATGCAGAGAGAAGGATAGTAGAGGGTAGAGGAGAGGGATGGAGAAAGAAGGGGAGGAGAGGGTAGAGGAGAGAGATGGAGAGAGAAGGACAGGAGATTGTAGAGGAGAGGGATGGAGAGAGAAGGAGAGGAGAGGGGGGAAGTATTTGACTGATCCTGTAATATAGAGTGGGACAGAGAGGACATTTTTGGGTGAGAAGTTTTAGGGTGAGAGGTTGATATTGTGAGAGGGAAGTTTAGCGGAAAGAGTGAGAGTGAGGGGATCATCTCATAGACATAGTTCAGATCCCAGAGGGGACAGAAAGAAAGACAGACCCAGTCTTGAGGTTGTTAATGGCGTCCTCCACCCCTCTCTGGTTATATTTGACCATGTAATGGTGCATGCCAGGGTAGTTACTGCGGATGTTCTTCTCTGTACTTCCATTGGGCACCGTGCCAAACTTCAGAGGGGGGTACTGCTCTGTGGGGTGCTGGAACTGAAAGAGAGGTGAGAAAGGTGAGTTTGAGTTGGGCTAAACATCCCTATTTTATGAAGAAACAATGGGCCTATGTTTGAATAGAGAGGGAAGAAGCCTGAGCTTTGCTACAGTACAAGGAAGTATATTTTTTTCTACATCAGAGAACCATAGAGACCAAATCACATAAACCGTATGAATCCAGTTTTATTCTATCTGTAGCCATGTCCAATCACCATAACACTGAGCAGTATCACGACAACAAAGTATTGACCATAAAGCACTGAGCTGTAATAGACCATGACAGTACATTCAACATCAAGCTCAAAATACCATGCTATCATATTCAACCAAAACATTGAACATCAGAAAGCAGAGAGAGAGAGAGAGAGAGAGAGAGAGAGAGAGAGAGAGAGAGAGAGAGAGAGAGAGAGAGAGAGAGAGAGAGAGAGAGAGAGAGAGAGGGAGCCTGGACATCAATGTGTGCTTGCGATTGAAATTGTTATTAAACTGAACATATTTTTAAATCAGAACATCAGAATCAAACCCTTACCTATAACCCTTACCTATAACCCTTACTTATAACCCTTACCTATAACCCTTACCTATAACCCTTACCTATAACCCTTACCTATAACCCTTACCTATAACCCTTACCTATAACCCTTACTTATAACCCTTACCTATAACCCTTACCTATAACCCTTACTTATAACCCTTACCTATAACCCTTACTTATAACCATTACCTATAACCCTTACTTATAACCCTTACCTATAACCCTTACCTATAACCCTTACCTATAACCCTTACCTATAACCCTTACCTATAACCCTTACCTATAACCCTTACCTATAACCCTTACCTATAACCCTTACCTATAACCCTTACTTATAACCCTTACCTATAACCCTTACCTATAACCCTTACTTATAACCCTTACCTATAACCCTTACCTATAACCCTTACTTATAACCCTTACCTATAACCCTTACCTATAACCCTTACCTATAACCCTTACCTATAACCCTTATAACCTATAACCCTTACCTATAACCCTTACCTATAACCCTTACCTATAACCCTTACTTATAACCCTTACCTATAACCCTTACCTATAACCCTTACCTATAACCCTTACCTATAACCCTATACCTATAACCCTTACCTATAACCCTTACCTATAACCCTTACTTATAACCCTTACCTATAACCCTATAACCTAAAACCCTTACTTATAACCCTTACCTATAACCCTTACCTATAACCCTTACCTATAACCCTTACCTATAACCCTTAATTCTAACCCTTACCTATAACCCTTACCTATAACCCTTACCTATAACCCTTACCTATAACCCTTACCTATAACCCTTACTTATAACCCTTACTTATAACCCTTACTTATAACCCTTACCTATAACCCTTACCTATAACCCTTACTTATAACCCTTACCTATAACCCTTACCTATAACCCTTACCTATAACCTTTACCTATAACCCTTACCTATAACCTTTACCTATAACCCTTACCCACCTTTAAAAAAACACACAACCATTCTTCTATGTTTACCTTTTTGTCTGAGAGTCCAGAGACAGTGTCTATGTACTCCTCCTGGATCATGAAGGCAGCCAGGTTGGCTGTGTAGGAAGCCAGGAAGATGACAGCGAAGAAGGCCCAGATCAGCACCATGATCTTACTGGTGGTTCCTCTGGGGTTCTCCACTGGGACCGAGTTATTGAACACAATGGCCCACAGCAACCACACAGACTTTCCTATGGTGAACGTAGAGCCTCCTGCCTCTGGATGGAGAGAGGGAGAGGAGGGGGTGGGGGGGAGACCAGGGTTGGGGCAGAGAGGGAGTTTGGTGGGGTGGGGTATGAGGGAGAGAGAGAGAGAGAGAGAGAGGGAGGACGTGAGGGAAAAGGAGGAGGAGAGTCCCTCACTGGAAAAGTATGAGTGCATCCAGTCAGCAGTCCTCTCAATAGAGCTTTAAATGAAGGCCTGCAGTGTTAACGGGATACCAGCATGCTAGCAGATACCAATAGAGCTTTAAATGAAGGCCTGCAGTGTTAAAGGGATACCAGCATGCTAGCAGATACCAATAGAGCTTTAAATGAAGGCCTGCAGTGTTAAAGGGATACCAGCATGCTAGCAGATAGCACAATGACTGGAAGTCTATTGGTATCGCTAGTTGGTATTGGCTTGCGAAACAGTGTTTTCAACCCATTTTACTGTAAGCAACTTGATGGACAATACTGTTCCACTCAAGATGAACCAAATCTCCAAAACCCCTGGAATGACTGATCCATGCCTTATGATAAGGTATACTTCCTGTTTTAAGGTGCTTTATTTCCTGTTTTTATTTGATCTGACCTTGTATTGATTCCATGCTCTTTTTAAGATCCTATTGTGGATTCTCTATTTCTTTACCTTTGGTACTGAACACTGCATTGAGGAGGAAGAGCTTTAAAGTAAGCATGTCACTGTACTGTTTACACCTGTTGTATTCCGTGCACGTGACAAACTTTGATTTGATATAGTAAATAATACCTTGCAGATTCCCTCTCAAGCACTTTCAATAAATATTGAACACCACTGCTTTCAACGCTGAGATGAAATCATACAATTAATTTCACCACTCATGGTCTAATCTTCACCAAGATCAAACACCAGAACCCTTATTTTAAATGACAGGAAAAAGGGATTAGAGAGATGAATGGAATGTGTGAGAGGAGGACAGAGAGGTAAAATATGTACAGCGCAACAGTTATGCTGTAAAAGACGAGAGACCTGAGAGAGAGAGACCTAATGTGAGGACCCGGTTACAAACCCAGGTCTCCGGAGTGAGAAACAGTCACTAAACCAACTGAGCCACGAATAGTCAGCAGAACCTAGAAGATGAGGCAGACACAGTAGTACTTGAGACGGTGTATTTAATGAAGTAAAAAGTGAAGTTCTTCAGGAAAACATGTAACTCCACAACCTCAAAAGGAATTCCACAAGAACAAAGGCAATCCTCCAAGACAAAAAGGCAAATCCACAAGGTGGAAGGCACAGCACAAAAAGCCTCAAAAGATACTCAAAAACAAACAAACAAGAACAAAAAACAGAACTCCACAAGAGAGTCCACCGGGATCAACAAGAGCTCACAGAGTACTAGGGCTGGGTGCTAACATACAAACACAGAGCAAAGAACTGAGTAAAACAAATGGTTTAAATACAATCAGGGGAAACGAGGCACAGGTGCAAATAATAATGGGGATCAAGGGAA
Source organism: Oncorhynchus gorbuscha (assembly GCF_021184085.1). Classification (NCBI taxonomy): domain Eukaryota; kingdom Metazoa; phylum Chordata; class Actinopteri; order Salmoniformes; family Salmonidae; genus Oncorhynchus; species Oncorhynchus gorbuscha. The sequence continues at coordinate 79,147,369 of NC_060187.1, forward strand.
AACAAAAGGTCAAAAGGCACAATGGGGGCATCTAGTGACCAAAAACCGGAACAACCCTGGCCAAATCCTGACAGAATCCCCCCCCTAGGAACGGCTCCTGACGTTCCTACCAGCTCTCTCAGGGTGGAGGGCACTGAACTGACGAATGAGGTCAGGGTCCAGTATGTCTTTGGCAGGAACCCAGAAGCGCTCCTCGGGACCGTAGCCTTCCCAGTCCACCAGATACTGCCAGGACCGCTGCACCCGGCGGGAATCCAGTATCCGATGGACGGTATAAGCCGGCTGGCCTCCAATGACACGAGGCGGAGGGGAAGGTCTGTCTGCCAGGACAAGGGGAGAAAAAACAACAGGTTTTAATAAGGAAATGTGAAACGTGGGATTAATCTTAAGGGATCTGGGTAAGTGTAGGCGATAAGAAACAGAGTTAACTCTCCTGGCAAACTTAAAGGGACCGATGTATTTTTGGGACAGCTTGCGAGACTCCACCCGTAGTGGTAAGTCTCTTGTGGAGAGCCAGACTCTCTGGCTGGGGCGCAGGGTAGGCCCGGGACGGCGACGTCTGTTGGCTTGTTGTTGGTACCTCTGTGAAGAACGCATAAGATTAAGACGGGTCTTCCTCCACATAAGCCGACAGCGTCTGACGAACTTCAAGGCTGAAGGCACTCTGACTTCTGCCTCCTGGTCCGGGAACAATGGCGGGGCATAGCCAAACTGACACTCGTGCGGGGACATACCAGTGGAGGAGGAGCGCAAGGTGTTGTGCGCGTATTCGGCCCAAACAATGAAGGACGACCATGTGGACGGGTTGTTACGAGTCATCGGAGGGTGGTTTCCAGCTCTTGATTCATCCTCTCTGTTTGGCCGTTGGACTCCGGATGGTACCCTGAAGATAGACTGGCAGAAGCCCCCATGAGTTGGCAGAAGGCCTTCCAAAACCTTGAGGCGAACTGGGGACCTCTGTCAGAAACCATATCTTGAGGAATGCCGAAGACTCGGAACACATGATTAATTACCAACTCAGCCGTTTCCTTGGCAGAAGGTAACTTATCAGAGGGACGAACCTGGCCGCCTTAGAAAACCTGTCGATTATGACTAGGATAGTAGTATTGACATGGGATGGAGAAAGGCCAGTAATAAAGTCCAACGAGATATGGGACCAGGGTCTGTGGGGAACAGGTAAAGGGTGAAGGAGTCCTTGCGGTCGGAGGTGAGAAGATTTGCCCTGGCAGCACACGGGGAAAGCATTGACGAAAGTGGCAACGTCTTCTCTTATGGTAGGCCACCAGAACTTACACTGGATGAACTCCAAGGTGCGACCTACGCCCGGATGACATGTGAGGCGAGAGGAGTGCCCCCACAGAAGGACCTGAGTCCTCACTGCCTTGGAGACAAACAACAGATTGGCAGGACCTCCTTTCGGGTCCAGTTCAATAGCTTGAGCTCGTCTCACGGTATCTTCAACTTGCCCTTAGATCGGAGCCACGATCTTAGCAGCAGGAAGGACAGGCATGTCCGTGTCATCTCGAATGGCAGGAGCGTAGACTCGGGACAGGGCATCCGGTTTGAGATTCTTCGACCCGGGCTGATAGGTGAGGATAAACTGGAATCGATTGAAGAAAAGAGACCATCTAGCTTGTCTAGAGTTCAACCGCTTCGCCTGCTGGATATACTCCAGATTTTTGTGGTCCGTAAGCACTTGAAACAGGTGAGAAGCCCCCTCGAGCCAGTGTCTCCATTCCTTCAATGCCATCTACGATCCCCCACATCGTAGTTCCTCTCAGCCGGGGTAAGCCGGTGTGAGAAGAAAGAGCACGGATGAAGCTTCTTGTCTTCACCCCTCTGAGACAGGACAGCTCCAACACCAACCTCTGAGGCGTCTACCTCCACCACAAACGGTTCATCCGTAGTCGGTAGTATCAGGATGGGAGCAGAGAGGACACGCTGCTTGAGTCCTTGGAAGGCCGTCTCAGCTTCTCTTCCCCACAAAAACCTTGCATTGCCACCCTTGGTTAAAGCTGAGAGAGGGGCTGCCACCAAGCTGAAGTTCTTGATGAACTTGCGGTAAAAGTTAGTGAAGCCCAGGAAACACTGAACTTCCTTAACGGATTTGGGGGTGGGCCAATCCGCTACCGCCCCCAGCTTTCTGGGGTCCATTTGGACTCGACCGGGTTCCACTACAAATCCCAGGAATTGTACTTGGGATGAATGGAATTCACATTTTTTCCGGCTTAACGTACAGATGGCTGTCTAGGAGGCATTTGAGTACTTGTCTGACATGCTTTGTGTGTTCTTGAAGAGAGCTCGAAAAGATGAGGATGTCATCCAAGTAAACGAACACAAATATGTTAAGCATATCCCTAAGAACATCGTTTATGAGCAATTGGAATACCGCTGGGGCATTGGTCAGGCCGAAGGGCATCACCAAGTATTCATAGTGACCAGTAGGCGTGTTGAAAGCGGTCTTCCACTCGTCACCAGGTCTGATCCGCACAAGATTGTATGCGTTCCGCAGGTCAAGCTTAGTGAAAACAAATGCTTCCTGGAGCAGCTCGAAGGCTGTGGCCATAAGGGGTAGCGGGTAACGGTTACGGATGGTTATGGTATTGAGTCCCCGGTAGTCGATACAAGGACATAATCCACCGTCTTTCTTGGCCACAAAGAAAGAAAAACCCTGCTCCTGCCGGGGAGGTGGATGGACGCATGAGGCCTGCTTCCAGAGCGTCCTTGATGTAGGTATCCATAGCAGCTCGTTCGGGTGGAGATAGGGAAATGATCCGACCCCTGGGGGGGCAAGTGCCCGGAAACAGTTCGATGGGGCAATCATAAGGTCTATGGGGTGGTAGCATGGTGGCCCTCTGTTTGCTAAATACCAGTTTGAGGTCATGGTAACACTCGGGAACTCGGGTCAGGTCGATGGATTCTAAAGACTCGGGAGTAGGACTCGGGGAATTCGGGAAAATACAAGTAGCTTGGCACGTAGGACCCCACTGCTTGATAGTGCCCACAGACCAGTCGATGTGAGGGTTATGGCTGTGAAGCCAGGGGTATCCAAGGACGAGAGGGAACTCGGAACAGGAGATCAAATGAAAGTTCATCAATTCCTGGTGTTGTGAAACTGAAAGTCGCAAGGAGGTAGTGACATGAGTGACAAGTCCAGATCCCAAAGGGCTTCCATCCAATGTAGTAACCCTCATGCGGTCACTTAGAGGTTCAGAGGGAACACCATTCTCCTTCGCCCAGACACCATCCATGAAGTTACCTGCGGCTCCAGAGTCTACCAAGGCTTGAAGGTGAATCTTGTGGTTGTCCCAGGAAAGGATGACTGGAATGAGCAGACGGGAGTTGGACGGATGGGAGGAGGTTATGTTTCCCGTTACAGTTCCCCCCCGTCTGTACGGGACAGAGCGTTTCCCTGGAGCCCGGGGCACGTGGAACGGAAATATCCCGGTTTGCCGCAATATAGACAGCGTCGCTCCCTCATCCGGTGGTCTCTCTCAGCCTGGAAGATGCGTCCAATCTGCATGGGTTCCGGTGGAGCCAGCGAGGATAAAGGTGGGGACTCGGAGCTGGGACTGATAGGGGCTAGAGGTCTACGGTTGAGTTCTCTCTCTCTCAGACGCTGGTCAATGCGTGAGGCCAACTTGATCAGGGACTCGAGATTGTCCGGTGGTTCTCGAGTGGCCAGTTCATCTTGGATAGTGTCGGAAAGGCCTTTCAGAAAGCACACCGTGAGCGCCTCGTTGTTCCAGCCACTCGCTGCTGCCACCGTGCGGAACTGGATGGCATAGTCCGTCACGCTGCGCCAACCTTGGTGGAGAGTCAGGAGCTGTTTGGCTGAGTCAGGACCACTGCTTGGGCCTTGAAACACTCGTTTTAATTCCTCAGCAAAGGCAGAGTAGCTGGCACAGCAGGAACTATGGGCATCCCACACAGCAGTAGCCCAGGCCAGGGCTTTTTCCAACAGCAGGGTAATGATATATGCGATCTTAGACCGGTCGGTGGGGAACGACGAGGGTTGCAGCTCCAAGCACTTGGATCACCTGAGAACCGTTGGGGAGGTGGAAGACGAGGTTCAGCCAGAGGGTTAACTGCCATGGGTACATGAATCTGAGGTACTGGGACGGGAACTGTTGCCAGGGTAAGTCGATCAGATATCTGCTTTATGGAAGTCAGCATCTCCGACAGAAGATGAGAATGTCTAGCCATTAAGGCCTCTTGCTGAACCAGGGCGGCTTCGTGGCGTTGGACAGTCTCCTGGTGGTGGGACAGCATGGCAACAAGGTCCTGGGAACTGGCTGCCTCTGGGTTCATTTTTGGCTCTGTGTTTCTGTCAGGACCCGGTTACGAACCCGGGTCTCCGGAGTGAGAAACAGTCACTAAACCAACTGAGCCACGAATAGTCAGCAGAACCCAGAAGATGAGGCAGACACAGCAGTACTTGAGACGGTGTATTTAATGAAGTAAAAAGTGAAGTTCTTCAGGAAAACATGTAACTCCACAACCTCAAAAGGAATTCCACAAGAACAAAGGCAATCCTCCAAGACAAAAAGGCAAATCCACAAGGTGGAAGGCACAGCACAAAAAGCCTCAAAAGATACTCAAAAACAAACAAACAAGAACAAAAAACAGAACTCCACAAGAGAGTCCACCGGGATCAACAAGAGCTCACAGAGTACTAGGGCTGGGTGCTAACATACAAACACAGAGCAAAGAACTGAGTAAAACAAATGGTTTAAATACAATCAGGGGAAACGAGGCACAGGTGCAAATAATAATGGGGGTCAAGGGAAAACAAAAGGTCAAAAGGCACAATGGGGGCATCTAGTGACCAAAAACCGGAACAACCCTGGCCAAAACCTGACAGGTGTGCTATGTGTTACTGGTGTGCTATGTGTTACTGGTGTGCTATGTGTTACTGGTGTGCTATGTGTTACTGGTGTGCTATGTGTTACTGGTGTGCTATGTGTCCTGACACCTAAGAGAGAGAGAGAGACCTATAAGAGAGAGAGAGACCTAAGAGAGAGAGAGATAGACCTAAGAGAGACCTAAGAGAGAGAGAGAGACCTGAGAGAGAGAGAGAGAGAGAGAGAGAGAGAGAGAGAGAGAGAGAGAGAGAGAGAGAGAGAGAGAGAGAGAGATAAGAGAGAGAGAGAAACCTAAGAGAGAGAGAGAGAGAGAGAGTGCACCCACCTGTGAC
>NC_060187.1:79152665-79187665 GCF_021184085.1 Oncorhynchus gorbuscha
CCTGGTCGAAGTATGTATGTTTGTCTTCATTTATTTGGTCAGGCCAGGGTGTGACATAGGTTTATTTTGTGTTTTTGTATTGGGGTTTTAGTAGGTATTGGGATTGTAGCTGAGTAGGGTTGTCTAGGAAAGTCTATGGTTGCCTTGAGGCGGTTCTTAATCAGAGGCAGGTGATTTTCGTTGTCTCTGATTGGGAACCATATTTAGGCAGCCATATTCTTTCAGTGTTTCGTGGGTGATTGTTCCTGTCTTTGTGTTTGCACCAGATAGGGCTGTTTCGGTTTTCACATTTGATTATTTTGTAGTTTCTGCATGTATAGTTTTTTCCTTCATTAAAATATCATGAATCATCATCACGCTGCATTTTGGTCCGATCCTTGTTCCACCTCTTCGTCAGAGGAGGAGATAGAAGAGAGCCGTTACAACACCATTGTAAATATAACCCATATTTATGCATATTTATTTTCCCTTGTGTACTTTAACCATTTGTACATTGTTACAACACTGTATATATATATATATATATATATATATATATATATATATATATATATATATATGACATTTGTAATGTCTTTATTGTTTTGAAACTTCTGCATGTGTAATGTTTACTGTAAATGTGTATTGTTTATTTTGTATATTATCTACCTCACTTGCTTTGGCAATGTTAACACATGTTTCCCATGCCAATAAAGCCCCTTGAATTGAATTGAATTGAGAGTGAGAGAGATGTAAGAGAGAGAGAGAGAGACCTAAGAGAGAGAGAGAGTCCTAAGAGAGAGAGAGATCTAAGAGAGAGAGAGAGAGAGAGAGAGACCTAAGAGAGAGAGAGAGACCTAAGAGAGAGAGAGAGACCTAAGAGAGAGAGAGAGAGAGAGTCCTAAGAGAGAGGAGAGAGAGACCTAAGAGAGAGAGAGGGGGGGAGAGAGAGAGGGAGAGAGACCTATGCGAGAGAAGGAGAGAGAGAGAGACCTAAGAGAGAGAAGGAGAGAGAGAGAGAGTCCTAAGAGAGAGGAGAGAGAGTCCTAAGAGAGAGAAGGAGAGAGAGACCTAATAGAGAGAAGGAGAGAGAGAGACCTAATAGAGAGAAGAGAGAGAGAGAGACCTAAGAGAGAGAAGGAGAGAGAGAGAGACCTAAGAGAGAGAAGGAGGGAGAGAGAGAGACCTAAGAGAGAGAGAGACCTAAGAGAGAGGAGAGAGAGAGAGAGAGACCTAAGAGAGAGAAGGAGAGAGAGACCTAAGAGAGAGAAGGAGAGAGAGACCTAAGAGAGAGAAGGAGAGAGAGAGACCTAAGAGAGCGAAGGAGAGAGAGAGACCTAAGGGAGCGAAGGAGAGAGAGAGACCTAAGAGAGAGAAGGAGAGAGAGAGACCTAAGAGAGAGGAGAGAGAGAGAGACCTAACAGAGAGAGCGAGAGAAGGAGAAAGAGACCTAAGAGAGAGAAGGAGAGAGAGAGAGACCTAAGAGAGCGAAGGAGAGAGCGACCTAAGATAGAGAAGGAGAGAGAGACCTAAGAGAGAGAAGGAGAGAGAGAGAGCGAGAGAGAGAGGGGGGGGGAGAGGGAGAGAGACCTACGTGAGAGAAGGAGAGAGAGAGTCCTAAGAGAGAGAAGGAGAGAGAGACCTAATAGAGAGGAGAGAGAGGGAGAGAGACCTAAGAGAGAGAAGGAGAGAGAGACCTAGGAGAGAGAAGGAGAGAGAGAGACCTACGAGAGAGAGAGAAAAGGAGAGAGAGAGAGAGAGAGAGAGAGAGACAGACAGACAGAGAGAGAGAGAGAGAGAGAGGTATCGGACAGAGGCAGGAATCATACATAATATGACAGCGGTGCAAACTGCACTGCTAATAAATAATAAATGTCTGCTTCAATATTAAACATATAGGGCTGCAATGCAACATATGAGAGACAATATTGGTTTCCATCCTCTGATCCACACACTTTCATACCAATCAATGTTTCTGCAGTGATACTTGATTGACTGACCAACCAACATCATCAACAACAACAACAGCATAAACAAGATATGATATGTCCTGTGGTGATGGACATGTACATCAGCCAAACACAGTGAGGGAGGGCATTCTGGAATGTTCTGTCACTTGATCTATGAGACACTGAACATATAGAACAACTGTATGGAATTGTGTATCCATTCAGTCACCTAGGAAACAACATGGCTTCCAAACATGGCCCCAGCATATCCACTTTCTAATGGAACTCTGTCACTTACTCTTTCCGCTGGAAAGGCTGCGGTTGTAGCCGACTGGACTGAAGAACTCAAATATGAAGACGGTCACAGCCACCACGGTCAGGCACATGACGAACATCATCACCCACACCGCTGGACTGTAGGGCTCTGAGGGAGAGGAGAGGAGAGGAGAGGAGAGGAGAGGAGAGGAGAGGAGAGGAGAGGAGAGGAGAGGAGAGGAGAGGAGAGGAGAGGAGAGGAGAGGAGAGGAGAGGAGAGGATCAAAAAAGACATTCAGTATAAACACAACTTAGAACACATTAATAACTCTACCTACATGTACATATTACCTCAACTAACCTGTACCCCCTTAGAACACATTAATAACTCTACCTACGTGTACATATTACCTCAACTAACCTGTACCCCCTTAGAACACATTAATAACTCTACCTACATGTACACATTACCTCAACTAACCTGTACCCCCTTAGAACACATGAATAACTCTACCTACATGTACATATTACCCCAACTAACCCGTACCCCTTAGAACGCTTTAATAACTCTACCTACATGTACATATTACCTCAACTAACCTGTACCTCCCCACACTGGCTCTGTACCGGTACCCCCACACACTGACTCTGTACCGATACCCCCACACGCTGACTCTGTACCTGTACCCCCACACACTGACTCTGTACCTGTACCCCCACACACTGACTCTGTACCTGTACCCCCACACATTAACTCTGTACCAAACGCAAGTAAAGATTGAACTATTTGATGAAACCACAGCACTTTTGAATTGGGAGAGGGTAAGCTGATCCTAGATCTGTGCATAAGGTTGATTTACATTTTAGTCATTTAGCAGACTCTCTTATTGTCACGACTTCTACCGAAGTCGGTTCCTCTCCTTGTTCGGGTGGTGTTTGGCGGTCGACGTCACCAGTTTTCTAGCCTTTGCCGATTCCTTTTTCATGTTCCATTTGTTTTGTCTTATTTTCACACTCACCTGGTTTCAAATCCCTAATTACATGTTGTATATTTTCCCCCTGTTTCCCCCATGTCCTTGTCGGGAATTGTTTATTGTAAGTTCGTGTGCTATGTGTTACTGGAGCACTATGTGTTACTGGTGCGCTATATGTTACTGGTGCGCTATGTGTTACTGGTGCGCTATGTGTTACTGGTGTGCTATGTGTTATTGGTGTTGTCAGGACCCGGTTACGAACCCGGGTCTCCGGAGTGAGAAACAGTCACTAAACCAACTGAGCCACGAATAGTCAGCAGAACCCAGAAGATGAGGCAGACACAGCAGTACTTGAGACGGTGTATTTAATGAAGTAAAAAGGGAAAACAAAAGGTCAAAAGGCACAATGGGGCATCTAGTGACCAAAAACCGGAACAACCCTGGCCAAAACCTGACAGGTGTGCTTGTGTTACTGGTGTGCTATGTGTTACTGGTGTGCTATGTGTTACTGATGTGCTATGTGTTACTGGTGTGCTATGTGTTACTGGTGTGCTATGTGTTACTGATGTGCTATGTGTTACTGATGTGCTATGTGTTACTGGGGTGCTATGTGTTACTGGGGTGCTATGTGTTACTGGGGTGCTATGTGTTACTGGTGTGCTATGTGTTACTGGTGTGCTATGTGTTACTGGTGTGCTATGTGTTACTGGGGTGCTATGTGTTACTGGGGTGCTATGTGTTACTGGGGTGCTATGTGTTACTGGGGTGCTATGTGTTACTGGGGTGCTATGTGTTACTGGGGTGCTATGTGTTACTGGGGTGCTATGTGTTACTGGGGTGCTAAGTGTTACTGGGGTGCTAAGTGTTACTGGGGTGCTATGTGTTACTGGGGTGCTATGTGTTACTGGGGTGCTATGTGTTACTGGGGTGCTATGTGTTACTGGGGTGCTATGTGTTACTGGTGTGCTATGTGTTACTGGTGTGCTATGTGTTACTGGGGTGCTATGTGTTACTGGGGTGCTATGTGTTACTGGGGTGCTATGTGTTACTGGGGTGCTATGTGTTACTGGGGTGCTATGTGTTACTGGGGTGCTATGTGTTACTGGGGTGCTAAGTGTTACTGGGGTGCTAAGTGTTACTGGGGTGCTAAGTGTTACTGGGGTGCTATGTGTTACTGGGGTGCTATGTGTTACTGGGGTGCTATGTGTTACTGGGGTGCTATGTGTTACTGGGGTGCTATGTGTTACTGGGGTGCTATGTGTTACTGGGGTGCTATGTGTTACTGGGGTGCTATGTGTTACTGGGGTGCTATGTGTTACTGGGGTGCTATGTGTTACTGGGGTGCTATGTGTTACTGATGTGCTATGTGTTACTGGGGTGCTAAGTGTTACTGGGGTGCTATGTGTTACTGATGTGCTATGTGTTACTGGGGTGCTAAGTGTTACTGGGGTGCTATGTGTTACTGGGGCGCTATGTGTTACTGGGGCGCTATGTGTTACTGGGGCGCTATGTGTTACTGGGGCGCTATGTGTTACTGGGGCGCTATGTGTTACTGGGGCGCTATGTGTTACTGGGGCGCTATGTGTTACTGGGGCGCTATGTGTTACTGGGGCGCTATGTGTTACTGGGGCGCTATGTGTTACTGGGGCGCTATGTGTTACTGGGGCGCTATGTGTTACTGGGGCGCTATGTGTTACTGGGGCGCTATGTGTTACTGGGGCGCTATGTGTTACTGGGGCGCTATGTGTTACTGGGGCGCTATGTGTTACTGGGGTGCTATGTGTTACTGGGGCGCTATGTGTTACTGGGGCGCTATGTGTTACTGGGGCGCTATGTGTTACTGGGGCGGGCGCTATGTGTTACTGGGGCGCTATGTGTTACTGGGGCGCTATGTGTTACTGGGGCGCTATGTGTTACTGGGCGCTATGTGTTACTGGGGCGCTATGTGTTACTGGGGCGCTATGTGTTACTGGGGCGCTATGTGTTACTGGGGCGCTATGTGTTACTGGGGTGCTATGTGTTACTGGGGTGCTATGTGTTACTGGGGTGCTGGGGTGTGTTACTGGGGTGCTAAGTGTTACTGGGGTGCTATGTGTTACTGGGGTGCTATGTGTTACTGGGGTGCTATGTGTTACTGGGGTGCTATGTGTTACTGGGGTGCTAAGTGTTACTGGGGTGCTAAGTGTTACTGGGGTGCTAAGTGTTACTGGGGTGCTATGTGTTACTGGGGTGCTATGTGTTACTGGGGTGCTATGTGTTACTGGGGTGCTAAGTGTTACTGGGGTGCTAAGTGTTACTGGGGTGCTAAGTGTTACTGGGGTGCTAAGTGTTACTGGGGTGCTAAGTGTTACTGGGGTGCTAAGTGTTACTGGGGTGCTAAGTGTTACTGGGGTGCTAAGTGTTACTGGGGCGTTAAGTGTTACTGGGGCGCTAAGTGTTACTGGGGCGCTAAGTGTTACTGGGGCGCTAAGTGTTACTGGGGCGCTAAGTGTTACTGGGGCGCTAAGTGTTACTGGGGCGCTAAGTGTTACTGGGGCGCTAAGTGTTACTGGGGCGCTAAGTGTTACTGGTGTGCTATGTGTTACTGGAGCCCATGTGTTTGTTGTTTTATATACCGTTAGTTTTATATATTAAACTGCTCTCTGCTCTCCTGCATTGCACTTCCCTGCCACCCCTTACACTTATCCAGAGTGACTTACAGTTAGTGCATTCATCTTAACATACAGTAGCTAGGTGGGACAACCACACATTGTCATTGTAAGTACACTTTTCCTCAATAAAGTAGCTATCAGCAAAGTCAGAGCTAGATAGGGAGGGAGTGGAGAGTCATGTGCAAGTGGGAATTACATTTTTACCTGGACCACCAATAATGTCCAGATCTACTTCAACCTCATCAGTTCCTTCACTCACCCAGGAAGGCAGAGGGTGAGACGGTTCCATTGCTACGGGAGACCATGACGCTGATGCCCGTCTCCACGAAGGGGACGGAGAAGTCCACGACCTCTGACCTCTCCTCGTTGATGGTGAGGGATCCGATGGCCATATCTGCTCGCTGTCCCACCACCTGATGGACAGGAGGAGAAACTACATTCAGAGAGATAGAGGGGTACACTGCCTTATAACACATTATTATAGGATAAACTACATTCAGATAGATAGAGGGGTACACTGGTCTCATAACACATTATTATAGGATAAACTACATTCAGAGAGATAGAGGGGTACACTGGCCTTATAACACATTATTATATGATACACTACATTCAGAGAGATAGAGGGGTACACTGGCCTTATAAAACATTATTATAGGATAACTACAGTCAGAGAGATATAGGGGTACACTGGCCTTATAACACGTTATTATAACACATTATTATAGGATAAACTACATTCAGAGAGATAGAGGGGTACACTGGCCTTATAAAACATTATTATAGGATAAACTACATTCAGAGAGATAGAGGGGTACACTGGCCTTATAAAACATTATTATAGGATAAACTACAGTCAGAGAGATAGAGGGGTACACTGGCCTTATAAAACATTATTATAGGATAAACTACAGTCAGAGAGATAGAGGGGTACACTGGCCTTATAAGACATTATTATAGGATAAACTACATTCAGAGAGATAGAGGGGTACACTGGCCTTATAATTTTTTATTTATTTTATTTCACCTTTATTTAACCAGGTATTCTAGTTGAGAACAAGTTCTCATTTGCAACTGCGACCTGGCCAAGATAAAACATAGCAGTGTGAACAGACAACACAGAGTTACACATGGAGTAAACAATTAACAAGTCAATAACACAGTAGAAAAAAAGGGGGAGTCTATATACAATGTGTGCAAAAGGCATGAGGAGGTAGGCAAATAATTACAATTTTGCAGATTAATACTGGAGTGATAAATGATCAGATGGTCATATACAGGTAGAGATATTGGTGTGCAAAAGAGCAGAAAAGTAAATAAATAAAACAGTATGGGGATGAGGTAGGTGAAAATGGGTGGGCTATTTACCAATAGACTATGTACAGCTGCAGCGACCGGTAAGCTGCTCAGATAGCTGATGCTTGAAGTTGGTGAGGGAGATAAAAGTCTCCAACTTCAGCGATTTTTGCAATTCGTTCCAGTCACAGGCAGCAGAGTACTGGAACGAAAGGCGGCCAAATGAGGTGTTGGCTTTAGGGATGATCAATGAGATACACCTGCTGGAGCGTGTGCTACGGATGGGTGTTGCCATCGTGAACAGTGAACTGAGATAAGGCAGAGCTTTACCTAGCATGGACTTGTAGATGACCTGGAGCCAGTGGGTCTGGCGACGAATATGTAGCGAGGGCCAGCCGACTAGAGCATACAAGTCACAGTGGTGGGTGGTATAAGGTGCTTTAGTGACAAAACGGATGGCACTGTGATAGACTGCATCCAGTTTGCTGAGTAGAGTGTTGGAAGCCATTTTGTAGATGACATCGCCGAAGTCGAGGATCGGTAGGATAGTCAGTTTTACTAGGGTAAGCTTGGCGGCGGGAGTGAAGGAGGCTTTGTTGCGGAATAGAAAGCCGACTCTTGATTTGATTTTTGATTGGAGATGTTTGATATGAGTCTGGAAGGAGAGTTTGCAGTCCAGCTAGACACCTAGGTACTTATAGATGTCCACATATTCAAGGTCTGTCCCATCCAGGGTGGTGATGCTAGTCGGGCATGCGGGTGCAGGCAGCGAACGGTTGAAAAGCATGCATTTGGTTTTACTACATTACATTACATTTAAGTGATTTAGCAGACGCTCTTATCCAGAGCGACTTACAAATTGGTGCATTCACCTTATGACATCCAGTGGAACAGTCACTTTACAATAGTGCATCTAAATCTTAAAGGGGGGGGGATACTTATCCTATCCTAGGTATTCCTTAAAGAGGTGGGGTTTAAGAGCAGTTGGAGGCCACGGAAGGAGTGTTGTATGGCATTGAAGCTCGTTTGGAGGTTAGATAGCACAGTGTCCAATGACGGGCCGAAAGTATATAGAATGGTGTCGTCTGCATAGAGGTGGATCAGGGAATCGCCTGCAGCAAGAGCAACATCATTGATATATACAGAGAAAAGAGTCGGCCCGAGAATTGAACAATGTGGCACCCCCATAGAGACTGCCAGAGGACCGGACAGCATGCCCTCCGATTTGACACACTGAACTCTGTCTGCAAAGTAATTGGTGAACCAGGCAATGCAGTCATCCGAAAAACCGAGGCTACTGAGTCTGCCGATAAGAATATGGTGATTGACAGAGTCGAAGGCCTTGGCAAGTTCGATGAAGACGGCTGCACAGTACTGTCTTTTATCGATGGCAGTTATGATATCATTTAGTACCTTGAGTGTGGCTGAGGTGCACCCGTGACCGGCTCGGAAACCAGATTGCACAGCGGAGAAGGTACGGTGGGATTCGAGATGGTCAGTGACCTGTTTGTTGACTTGGCTTTCGAAGACCTTAGATAGGCAGGGCAGGATGGATATAGGTCTGTAACAGTTTGGGTCCAGGGTGTCTCCCCCTTTGAAGAGGGGGATGACTGCGGCAGCTTTCCAATCCTTGGGGATCTCGGACGATATGAAAGAGAGGTTGAACAGGCTGGTAATAGAGGTTGCGACAATGGCGGCGGATAGTTTCAGAAATAGAGGGTCCAGATTGTCAAGCCCAGCTGATCTGTACGGGTCAAGGTTTTGGAGCTCTTTCAGAACATCTGCTATCTGGATTTGGGTAAAGGAGAACCTGGAGAGGCTTGGGCGAGGAGCTGCGGGGGGGGCGGAGCTGTTGGCCGAGGTTGGAGTAGCCAGGCGGAAGGCATGGCCAGCCGTTGAGAAATGCTTATTGAAGTTTTCGATAATCATGGATTTATCGGTGGTGACCGTGTTACCTAGCCTCAGTGCAGTTGGCAGCTGGGAGGAGGTGCTCTTGTTCTCCATGGACTTCACAGTGTCCAAGAACTTTTTGGAGTTGGAGCTACAGGATGCAAACTTCTGCCTGAAGAAGTTATTAAGACATTATTATAACACATTATTATAGGATAAACTACATTCAGAGAGATAGAGGGGTACACTGGCCACCTAACACATTATTATAGGATACACTACATTCAGAGAGATAGAGGGGTACACTGGCCTCATAACACATTATTATAGGATAAACTACAGTCAGAGAGATAGAGGGGTGCACTGGTCTCATAACACATTATTATAGGATAAACTACAGTCAGAGAGATAGAGGGGTACACTGGCCACCTAACACATTATTATAGGATAAACTACAGTCAGAGAGATAGAGGGGTGCACTGGTCTCATAACACATTATTATAGGATAAACTACCTTCAGAGAGATAGAGGGGTACACTGGTCTTATAACACATTATTATAGGACACACTACATTCAGAGAGATAGAGGGGTACACTGGCCTTATAACACATTGTTATAGGATAAACTACATTCAGGGAGATAGAGGGGAACACTGGCCTTATAACACATTATTATAACACATTATTATAGGATTGTAACGAAGTTCGTCTGTCGTTTGAAGAGAGTCAGACCGAAATGCAGTGTGTAGGTTACTCATGACTTTTAATGAAGATAAAGCGGTACATTAAATAACTGAAAATACAAAAACAACAAAGAGTGAACTAATTACAGCCTATCTGGTGACTAACACAGAGACAGGTAGAATCACCCACGAAATACAACGCGCACTCAGGCTACCTAAATACGGTTCCCAATCCGAGACAACGAGAATCAGCTGACTCCAATTAGGAATCGCCTCAGGCAGCCAAGCCTAACTAGACACACCCCTAATAATACACACTCCCAATTAATACAAACCCCAATACGAAATACAACATATAAACCCATGTCACACCCTGGCCTACCCAAACATATAACAAAAACACAAGATACAATGACCAAGGCGTGACAGAACCCCCCTAAGGTGCGGACTCCGGGACGCACCTCAAGAGCATAGGGAGGGTCCGGGTGGGCGTCTGTCCATGGTGGCGGTTCTGGCTCGGGACGTGGACCCCACTCCATAAATGTCCTAGTTCCTCCCCTTCGCGTCCTAGGATAATCCACCTTCTCCGCCGACCATGGCCTAATAGTCCTCACCCAGATCCCCACATAACTGAGGGGCAGCTCGGGACCGAGGGGCAGCTCGGGACAGAGGGGCAGCTCGGGACAGAGGGGCAGCTCGGGACAGAGGGGCAGCTCGGGACAGAGGGGCAGCTCGGGACAGAGGGGCAGCTCGGGACAGAGGGGCAGCTCGGGACAGAGGGGCATCTCAGGATAGAGGGGCATCTCAGGACAGCAGGGCAGCCCGGGACAGAGGGGCAGCCCGGGACAGAGGGGCAGCCCGGGACTGAAGCAGCCCAGTACTGAGTGGAAGCCCGGTACTGAGAGGGAGCCCAGTACAGAGAGGAAGCCTAGTACTGAAAGGAAGCTCAGTACTGAGAGGAAGCTCAGGCAGGTAGTAGGCTCCGGTAAATCCTGGCTGGCTGGTGGACCTGGATGATTCAGGTTGTCTGGTCGATCTAGAAGATCTTGGCAGACTGGCACTTCTGGCGGATCCTGGCAGACTGGTGATGCTGGGCCAACTGGTGGCGCTGGGCAGACAGGAGACTCCGGCAGCGCAGGAGAGGAGAAAGGCTCTGGCTGCGCTGAACAGGCGGGAGACTCCAACAGTGCAGGAGAGGAGAAAGGCTCTGGCTGCGCTAAACAGGCGGGGCGCACTGGACGCGCTGGGCTGACTGGTAGCACTGGTGGTGCTGGACAGACAGGAGACTCCGGCAGCGCAGGAGAGGAGAAAGGCTCTGGCTGCGCTAAACAGGCTGGAGACTCCGATAGCACAGGAGGGGAGAAAAGCACTGGCTGTGCTGAACAGGCGAGGCGCACTGGAGGCCTGGTGCGTGGTGCTGGAACTGGTGGTACTGGTGCGAGGACACGCACAGGAAGCCTGGTGCGGGGAGCTGCTACCGGAGGACTGGTGTGTGGAGGTGGCACAGGATGGGCTAGACCGTGAAGACGTACTGGAGATCTTGAGAGCAGTGTAGGCACAGGACGTGCAAGGCTAGGGATGTGCACAGTAGGCCTGGTGCGTGAGGCTGGCACCAACTTCACCAGCTGACTAACACGCACCTCAGGTTGAGTATAGAGCGCTAACTCAGGTGCTATTAAATCCCCGACACGATCCGTCGGACGAATATTATATCTATAGCACCAAGCTAGCAACTCCCTCATTACTCTCCATTCCACTTTCCCCATTAACTCCTTCACAGTCTCTGCTTCGCTCACCTCTAACACTGGCTCTGGTTCAGGTCTCCTCCTTGGCTCCTCACGATGAACAAGGAGAGTTGGCTCAGGTTTATCTCCTGACTCAGCCATACTCTCCCTAAGCCCCCCCCCCCCCCCCAATACATTTTTTGGGGTGACTTTCCGGTTTCCAACCGTGTCGCCGTGCTGCCTCCTCATACATGCGCACCTCCGCTTTAGCTGCTTCTATTTCCTCCTTGGAACGGCGATATTCTCCCGGCTGCGCCCAGGGTCCTTTACCGTCTAATTCCTCCTCCCATGTCCAAATCTCCAAATGATGCAGTCTCTCCCATTGCAACTGCTCTTCACGATTAACAGGGAGAGTAGGCTCAGGTCTGTTTCCTGACTCAGCCACTCTCTCTCTGCGCTTTCCCCTGTTACCTTCGGTTTTCGCTCTGTATAGCAATACTTTCCTTCTCGATTCCATACGTGTATAGCCCTCTTCGCATTGCTGTAGGGAATCCCAGGCGGGCTCCTGCACTCGCTCTGGGTCGGCCGCCCACCTGTTGATTTCTTCCCACTTAGTATAATCCCTGCTTCTGCCGTCCATAATGTCCTCCTTTAGATCCTGCCAGTTCACACGCTGCTCGGTCTGTGAATGTAGGTGGGTGATTCTGTAACGAAGTTCGTCTGTCGTTTGAAGAGAGTCAGACCGAAATGCAGCGTGTAGGTTACTCATGACTTTTAATGAAGATAAAGCGGTACATGAAATAACTGAAAATACAAAAACAACAAACGAGTGAACTAATTACAGCCTATCTGGTGACTAACACAGAGACAGGTACAATCACCCACGAAATACAACGCACACTCAGGCTACCTAAATACGGTTCCCAATCCGAGACAACGAGAATCAGCTGACTCCAATTAGGAATCGCCTCAGGCAGCCAAGCCTAACTAGACACACCCCTAATAATACACACTCCCAATTAATACAAACCCCAATACGAAATACAACATATAAACCCATGTCACACCCTGGCCTACCCAAACATATAACAAACACACAAGATACAATGACCAAGGCGTGACAAGGATAAACTACATTCAGAGAGATATAGGAGTACACTGGCCTCATAACACATTATTATAGGATAAACTACAGTCAGAGAGATAGAGGGGTACACTGGCCTTATAACACATTATTATAACACATTATTATAGGATAAACTACAGTCAGAGAGATAGAGGGGTACACTGGCCTTATAACACATTATTATAACACATTATTATAGGATAAACTACATTCAGAGAGATAGAGGGGTACACTGGCCTTATAACACATTATTATAACACATTATTATAGGATAAACTACAGTCAGAGAGATAGAGGGGTACACTGGCCTTATAACACATTATTATAACACATTATTATAGGATAAACTACATTCAGAGAGATAGAGGGGTACACTGGCCTTATAACACATTATTATAGGATAAACTACAGTCAGAGAGATAGAGGGGTACACTGGCCTTATAACACATTATTATAGGATAAACTACATTCAGAGAGATAGAGGGGTACACTGGTCTTATAACACATTATTATAACACATTATTATAGGATACACTACAGTCAGAGAGATAGAGGGGTACACTGGTCTCATAACACATTATTATAGGATAAACTACATTCAGAGAGATAGAGGGGTACACTGGCCTTATAACACATTATTATAACACATTATTATAGGATAAACTACAGTCAGAGAGATAGAGGGGTACACTGGCCTCATAACACATTATTATAGGATAAACTACATTCAGAGAGATAGAGGGGTACACTGGCCTTATAACACATTATTATAACACATTATTATAGGATAAACTACATTCAGAGAGATAGAGGGGTACACTGGTCTTATAACACATTATTATAGGATAAACTACAGTCAGAGAGATAGAGGGGTACACTGGCCTTATAACACATTATTATAACACATTATTATAGGATAAACTACATTCAGAGAGATAGAGGGGTACACTGGCCTTATAACACATTATTATAACACATTATTATAGGATAAACTACAGTCAGAGAGATAGAGGGGTACACTGGCCTTATAACACATTATTATAACACATTATTATAGGATAAACTACAGTCAGAGAGATAGAGGGGTACACTGGCCTTATAACACATTATTATAGGATAAACTACAGTCAGAGAGATAGAGGGGTACACTGGTCTTATAACACATTATTATAGGATAAACTACAGTCAGAGAGATAGAGGGGAACACTGGCCTTATAACACATTATTATAACACATTATTATAGGATAAACTACAGTCAGAGAGATAGAGGGGTACACTGGCCTTATAACACATTATTATAGGATAAACTACAGTCAGAGAGATAGAGGGGTACACTGGCCTCATAACACATTATTATAGGATACACTACATTCAGAGAGATAGAGGGGTGCACTGGTCTTATAACACATTATTATAACACATGATTATAACACATTATTATAGGATAAACTACAGTCAGAGAGATAGAGGGGTACACTGGCCTTATAACACATTATTATAACACATTATTATAGGATAAACTACATTCAGAGAGATAGAGGGGTACACTGGCCTTATAACACATTATTATAGGATAAACTACAGTCAGAGAGATAGAGGGGTACACTGGCCTTATAACACATTATTATAACACATTATTATAGGATAAACTACAGTCAGAGAGATAGAGGGGTACATTGGTCTTATAACACATGATTATAGGATAAACTACATTCAGAGAGATAGAGGGGTACACTGGCCTTATAACACATTATTATAGGATAAACTACAGTCAGAGAGATAGAGGGGTACACTGGCCTTATAACACATTATTATAGGATAAACTACAGTCAGAGAGATAGAGGGGTACACTGGCCTTATAACACATTATTATAACACATTATTATAGGATAAACTACATTCAGAGAGATAGAGGGGTACACTGGCCTTATAACACATTATTATAGGATAAACTACAGTCAGAGAGATAGAGGGGTACACTGGCCTTATAACACATTATTATAACACATTATTATAGGATAAACTACAGTCAGAGAGATAGAGGGGTACATTGGTCTTATAACACATGATTATAGGATAAACTACATTCAGAGAGATAGAGGGGTACACTGGCCTTATAACACATTATTATAGGATAAACTACATTCAGAGAGATATAGGGGTACACTGGCCTTATAACACATTATTATAGGATAAACTACAGTCAGAGAGATAGAGGGGTACACTGGTCTCATAACACATTATTATAGGATACACTACATTCAGAGAGATAGAGGGGAACACTGGCCTTATAACACATTATTATAACACATTATTATAGGATAAACTACAGTCAGAGAGATAGAGGGGTACACTGGCCTTATAACACATTATTATAACACATTATTATAGGATAAACTACAGTCAGAGAGATAGAGGGGAACACTGGCCTTATAACACATTATTATAACACATTATTATAGGATGAACTACATTCAGAGAGATAGACGGGTACATTGGTCTTAGCACCTTATGTAGTCTGCTAAATGGGCTACAACACAGTGTAAACACCAGCCACGTGCCTCCTGCTTCGCATCTCTTCATCATACAAAGTGAGTTATCCCCCATCTAAATCAAAAACTGCTGTGTCGGCTGATTGAATAAGTGACATGTTAATCTGCGTTAGACACGGCACCTTCTCATTTCAGAGTTTATCAGCGAGCAGCAATGCAACACACACTCCCCTCTTCAAGTCTCTGGATTAGCTACCTGATCAAAGAACGGCAGGCTTTGAAACATCTGATCAAAAGACAGAAATTAGCCTGAGAAAATAAAACACACTTCACCATTTGCATGTGAATATAGGTGGATAGACACCATTGGTCCTGGTTCAAGACATAAAGATGGCAGATGAAGAAGTAGAGTAGGGAGTGAGATTGTTTCTGCTGCCATGACAACCAGGATGTACCAGCGTTCCCCGTGGGACCTGAGGAGGTGCACCGGGACACTTCCACCAGAAATCACCCCCCTGTCCTACTCGCTCACTGTGTGTGTGTGTGTGTGTGTGTGTGTGTGTGTGTGTGTGTGTGTGTGTGTGTGTGTGTGTGTGTGTGTGTGTGTGTGTGTGTGTGTGTGTGTGTGTGTGTGTGTGTGTGTGTGTGTGTGTGTGTGTGATAAACAATGTATGTCTGTAAGTGCTGGCTGTGGTTAAGGGCCCATAACTCTGCCTGTGACTGATGTGACACCTAGCGTTTAACTGGTTGCCCCGGAGGCAGCAGCATAGGCCAGGGAACGCCTACACACACACACACACAAAGTTAAGCTACACACACGTACATTCTCATGCAGAGCTATAGTCGTACAACAGTGAAACACACAGAAACAGCTAGCCTGACCTTCCAACCAGGAAGAAAAACCACCTTAGAAGGTCCTTAACTTCCATAAATCATGACCTCTGGACCATAGGAACAGTCATGTGACCTCACTCTAATCCATCAATCATCAGCCATCCAATCAATCAAATGTTATTTGTAATGGCAGCAGGCAGCAGGCAGTGTGCCAAGTCTCAGTGCTCCTCCCCTCCCTGGCGACAGCTGTCTCAGTGCTCCTCTCCTCTCTGGGGACAGCTGTCTCAGTGCTCCTCTCCTCTCTGGCGACAGCTGTCTCAGTGCTCCTCTCCTCTCTGGCGACAGCTGTCTCAGTGCTCCTCCCCTCCCTGGTGACAGCTGTCTCAGTGCTCCTCTCCTCTCTGGCGACAGCTGTCTCAGTGCTCCTCTCCTCTCTGGCGACAGCTGCTGCGGAAAATAGCTTTGACCTTTTCCCAACAACTATTATGGTCAAGAAGAACTACGTACTGTAGCCTACCAATGTCTAACCAATGTCTAATCAATCAGTCACGTTTTACTGACCTCTCCAATCATGCCGTTCCACACTCCATCAATCTTCTTCCCGTGCTTTCCATTGGTCACCAGGTAGAGGTCATAGGTGAAACCCACGATCTTGGCCAATCGTTTGAGGATGTCGATGCAGAAGCCCTTACAGCACTGTTTCTTTGGGGGATCCTGGACAGGAATACTGGAGGAAAGAAGGAAGAGGGAGACAAGGTGCAGGAGAGGAAAGAGAGAAAGAGAGAGATATAGAGAGAGAAAGAGAAAGAGTGAGTGAGTGAGTGAGTGAGTGAGTGAGTGAGTGAGTGAGTGAGTGAGTGAGTGAGTGAGTGAGTGAGTGAGTGAGTGAGTGAGTGAGTGAGTGAGTGAGAGAAAGTGAGAGAGTGAGAAAATATATAACCTTTAAAAGTTGTTATATTTAAGACAAAGAATGTCTCTCTTTCTCAGTCAGGGCTATGCCTTTAAGTGAGAGTCAAATTGTGCTGCCACAGGATAATTGTTCTCATCCTTCCTAGAGGTGGTGAACCGTGACGTGTGGACCTCTACTGCAGCTCTATTGTGTTTGTGTCCAATTCAACCCCCATATATCTTCAACTGAATCACATTTAACCCTATATACCATCTGGGCTCACCCTCACCACTACACGATCTAGAAGGATGAGAGGTAATGTGAAGAGTGGAGGGTTAATATGGGATTTGTTTGTGTTCAATACACCATGAAAGTGATGTCATACGTTGACACCACGTGGTCATTACACTGGAGATGATATGATATTATGAAGGTCGATCTGTGAAAAACGACAGTTCCATTTTGCTGATGTGTTTGGCTCCAGGGGGGTCTTGTTGCCACTGTACTGTATGTGTGTCACTAGGGGATGATCCGTATTTTACTGTGTCCTCCAAGACCCTGGACAGGAACATAATTGTCTAATTTGACCCATCACCCCTGCCTTCTGACCTGGCGTTGAGGGGTCGTCGGCAGGGTACAGAGTCTCTGATGCAGGTGTTGGAGGCGGCGTCAGCCAGCTCCACGATGACAAACGGACGTTCCTCCAGAGTGACCACGCGCAGGTGCTGGGCGCCATCAGGCGGTTGGAGGAATGGACCGTAACGCGACCACGCTGGATAAACCAAATCCAACTTACCGTTCTCCCACATCCCTACCTGGGGAAAGAGAAGGGAGTGGGTTAGACAGGATACACACAAACACACTCCCATCAACCAACTCCTGTCACATCAGTCACAGCTTTCCTGTTTTGGTTGTTATTTTGGCATTAATACGTGTCACATATCAGTTTGCAAGCAATGCAAAATAATATATATATATCATTGAGTTAATAAAGCCACATATGAACATGGTCTCTTTTTTGTTTTCTTCAGTAAGTCAGCTCCAAAATGCAGGTGTTTCAGCCTAGCTTAGTGCTTTCTGTGGTGGTGGTGGTGGTGGTGGTGGTGGTGGTGGTGGTGGTGGTGGTGGTGGTGGTGGTGGTGGTGGTGGTGGTGGGGCAAGCCAGCAGAAAATACGGTGCGTTGCACCGTTATTGGCTCAGTGCTCCGTCACTCATGGGAACACCACGTCACCACCAAGTCTAGAGGTAGAAAATTCTAGCCCATTGGGTGCTGCCATAGAGTTACATTAGAAGTGCCAATCCAAGAAGGCTCAAGGTCATTGGCCACAGATAAAATGATGTCAAATCACATTATATCTACCTTAGCTTTGATTGGACTGATCATGTCAAAATCATACTTTCAAAATCTTAGGGAGCAAGCTAGACAAGCAGTCATCATCATGAATCACGTTGACAATCTACTGGCAAGTCCTTTCTCATAGTTCCCAGTTGTTTAGAAAGCATCCAGAGAATGACAGACTTTGATGACATACAGTCGCTTGCGAAAGTATTCGGCCCCCTTGAACTTTGCGACCTCCCTTTTGCCACATTTCAGGCTTCAAACATAAAGATATAAAACTGTATTTTAACGGACCTCTGAGACTATCACAGTGCAGGTGCATTTATACGGAGACTTGATTACACACAGGTGGATTGTATTTATCATCATTAGTCATTTAGGTCAACATTGGATCATTCAGAGATCCTCACTGAACTTCTGGAGAGAGTTTGCTGCACTGAAAGTAAAGGGGCTGAATAATTTTGCACGCCCAATTTTCAGTTTTTGATTTGTTAAAAAAGTTTGAAATATCCAATAAATGTCGATCCACTTCATGATTGTGTCCCACTTGTTGTTGATTCTTCACAAAAAAATACAGTTTTATATCTTTATGTTTGAAGCCTGAAATGTGGCAAAAGGTCGCAAAGTTCAAGGGGGCCGAATAATTTTGCAAGGCACTGTAGTTTGATGACAAAATTTGGCCACGAGGGGCTGCCGGGCCACCGTCCTGTTCAAGTCAACACAGCACAACAAGGTGAGTCCAAAAATGTCTTGTATGCTGCTGCATAAATTATGTAATATGACAGGGAGATATGTATACTGTAGCTAAGAAAGTACTACTAAGTGTATGTTGCGTAGTAAGTTGTTAGTGGCCTATGTGCCTCACCCTAATAATTTGGTCTATTTTCACCTATTAATTTTACCTACTGTTCTGACTTGGTGGTGTATATCTAGCCTATAACCTGTTTTTGAGAAATATAATCATTGAATATTGTAAGAGCTATCCTACGGTTCTGACTTGGTGTACAGGGAGAACGCTGTAAGAACGGCCCATGTTCTGAATTCTGATGCTGTACATTTCAAAAGTGCTAAAAAAATAGTTATAATGACTATGTCTATCCTAGCTCGCTTTTTAATGTCATAATCGAAATGAGGCATTGCCTTATCCGCTTGTCATCCCCTTACGCCATAGCTTGTACTGTACATCTTCTTTGTCAGCAGAAATCACATTAGTTGAAGCAAGTCAGCCATATCAGCTATGTTTTTTTAAAGGTAGTAAATGAGGCTGAATGAACTGTTTCGCTGTCAGACAAGGCTCCGCTGATAGCCAGGTGTAGCAGTTATAAGGTGTTGGGACTGCTGTTGGAACTCTACTGTTGGGGCAGCTTTATGTAGGCCTTAACAGTTTGTGGGCATCGTTTGTCACCGTTATAGTGCAATTCATGTATTGTTTAGTGTTGTGTTGTGTAGTGGCTTTGCTGGTATACATCCCACATTACATTTCCCCCCACCAAGATTTACATGCTAAAATCGCCACTGAGATGTATTATATTGTACTGTACAATATGTGAACCAGTGAGCAAAGAAATAACAGGGCTGACAGCGTTTCAACCACATCCCCCTCAGACGAAGAAGACAGTCAACAGACAGGAAGAGAACATTCAGATCCAGGATTCTCTCACACACACACACACACACACACACACACACACACACACACACACACACACACACACACACACACACACACACACACACACACACACCAACCAACCAACCAACCAACCAACCAACCAACCAACCAACCAACCAACCAAACCAAACCAGGGGTATTGAGATAGCGATAATCCACACACTGCCATTAAGAGTTATTCCAATTGAAGCAACGAGAGACGCATAAAGAAGAGCTCCCACTAGAACTGAACAACAGTGTTCCCCTTCAGACTGAGGTCTTTCAACAGATCTAAAGTCTTTGTCTTGCCACTTCCAGTGATCTGGAAAAGGAGTCCTGTAGCCTGGGATTGAATATAGTGTACTAAGCTGATGTTCTGACTGAATAACTTGAACTACATAAACCAGCCACTAGATCAGATGCAGGACAGATATATAAAGATTAAGGTTGAGTTCAATAGGAGAAAACAATTAAACGTCCACAAAACCTAAACGCTCCCAAGAAAATGAGTGTTGCTCCTACAGAGGACAGGAGAGCAGTGTTAGTGCTGGGTAATGTTTAGCAGTGTTGCTCCTACAGAGGACAGGAGAGCAGTGTTAGTGCTGGGTAATGTATAGCAGTGTTGCTCCTACAGAGGACAGGAGAGCAGTGTTAGTGCTGGGTAATGTTTAGCAGTGTTGCTCCTACAGAGGACAGGAGAGCAGTGTTAGTGCTGGGTAATGTTTAGCAGTGTTGCTCCTACAGAGGACAGGAGAGCAGTGTTAGTGCTGGGTAATGTTTAGCAGTGTTGCTCCTACAGAGGACAGGAGAGCAGTGTTAGTGCTGGGTAATGTATAGCAGTGTTGCTCCTACAGAGGACAGGAGAGCAGTGTTAGTGCTGGGTAATGTATAGCAGTGTTAGAGCTGGGTAATGTATAGCAGTGTTGCTCCTACAGAGGACAGGAGAGCAGTGCTAGTGCTGGGTAATGTATAGCAGTGTTGCTCCTACAGAGGACAGGAGAGCAGTGTTAGTGCTGGGTAATGTATAGCAGTGTTGCTCCTACAGAGGACAGGAGAGCAGTGTTAGTGCTGGGTAATGTATAGCAGTGTTGCTCCTACAGAGGACAGGAGAGCAGTGTTAGTGCTGGGTAATGTATAGCAGTGTTGCTCCTACAGAGGACAGGAGAGCAGTGTTAGTGCTGGGTAATGTATAGCAGTGTTGCTCCTACAGAGGACAGGAGAGCAGTGTTAGTGCTGGGTAATGTATAGCAGTGTTGCTCCTACAGAGGACAGGAGAGCAGTGTTAGTGCTGGGTAATGTTTAGCAGTGTTGCTCCTACAGAGGACAGGAGAGCAGTGTTAGTGCTGGGTAATGTTTAGCAGTGTTGCTCCTACAGAGGACAGGAGAGCAGTGTTAGTGCTGGGTAATGTTTAGCAGTGTTGCTCCTACAGAGGACAGGAGAGCAGTGTTAGTGCTGGGTAATGTATAGCAGTGTTGCTCCTACAGAGGACAGGAGAGCAGTGCTAGTGCTGGGTAATGTTTAGCAGTGTTGCTCCTACAGAGGACAGGAGAGCAGTGTTAGTGCTGGGTAATGTATAGCAGTGTTGCTCCTACAGAGGACAGGAGAGCAGTGTTAGTGCTGGGTAATGTATAGCAGTGTTAGAGCTGGGTAATGTATAGCAGTGTTGCTCCTACAGAGGACAGGAGAGCAGTGCTAGTGCTGGGTAATGTATAGCAGTGTTGCTCCTACAGAGGACAGGAGAGCAGTGTTAGTGCTGGGTAATGTATAGCAGTGTTGCTCCTACAGAGGACAGGAGAGCAGTGTTAGTGCTGGGTAATGTATAGCAGTGTTGCTCCTACAGAGGACAGGAGAGCAGTGTTAGTGCTGGGTAATGTATAGCAGTGTTGCTCCTACAGAGGACAGGAGAGCAGTGCTAGTGCTGGGTAATGTATAGCAGTGTTGCTCCTACAGAGGACAGGAGAGCAGTGTTAGTGCTGGGTAATGTATAGCAGTGTTGCTCCTACAGAGGACAGGAGAGCAGTGTTAGTGCTGGGTAATGTATAGCAGTGTTGCTCCTACAGAGGACAGGAGAGCAGTGTTAGTGCTGGGTAATGTATAGCAGTGTTGCTCCTACAGAGGACAGGAGAGCAGTGTTAGTGCTGGGTAATGTATAGCAGTGTTGCTCCTACAGAGGACAGGAGAGCAGTGTTAGTGCTGGGTAATGTATAGCAGTGTTGCTCCTACAGAGGACAGGAGAGCAGTGTTTGCTCCTACAGAGGACAGGAGAGCAGTGTTAGTGCTGGGTAATGTTTAGCAGTGTTGCTCCTACAGAGGACAGGAGAGCAGTGTTAGTGCTGGGTAATGTTTAGCAGTGTTGCTCCTACAGAGGACAGGAGAGCAGTGTTAGTGCTGGGTAATGTACAGAGGACAGGAGAGCATAGCAGTGTTGCTCCTACAGAGGACAGGAGAGCAGTGCTAGTGCTGGGTAATGTTTAGCAGTGTTGCTCCTACAGAGGACAGGAGAGCAGTGTTAGTGCTGGGTAATGTATAGCAGTGTTGCTCCTACAGAGGACAGGAGAGCAGTGTTAGTGCTGGGTAATGTATAGCAGTGTTAGAGCTGGGTAATGTATAGCAGTGTTGCTCCTACAGAGGACAGGAGAGCAGTGCTAGTGCTGGGTAATGTATAGCAGTGTTGCTCCTACAGAGGACAGGAGAGCAGTGTTAGTGCTGGGTAATGTATAGCAGTGTTGCTCCTACAGAGGACAGGAGAGCAGTGTTAGTGCTGGGTAATGTATAGCAGTGTTGCTCCTACAGAGGACAGGAGAGCAGTGTTAGTGCTGGGTAATGTATAGCAGTGTTGCTCCTACAGAGGACAGGAGAGCAGTGTTAGTGCTGGGTAATGTATAGCAGTGTTGCTCCTACAGAGGACAGGAGAGCAGTGTTAGTGCTGGGTAATGTATAGCAGTGTTGCTCCTACAGAGGACAGGAGAGCAGTGTTAGTGCTGGGTAATGTTTAGCAGTGTTGCTCCTACAGAGGACAGGAGAGCAGTGTTAGTGCTGGGTAATGTTTAGCAGTGTTGCTCCTACAGAGGACAGGAGAGCAGTGTTAGTGCTGGGTAATGTTTAGCAGTGTTGCTCCTACAGAGGACAGGAGAGCAGTGTTAGTGCTGGGTAATGTATAGCAGTGTTGCTCCTACAGAGGACAGGAGAGCAGTGCTAGTGCTGGGTAATGTTTAGCAGTGTTGCTCCTACAGAGGACAGGAGAGCAGTGTTAGTGCTGGGTAATGTATAGCAGTGTTGCTCCTACAGAGGACAGGAGAGCAGTGTTAGTGCTGGGTAATGTATAGCAGTGTTAGAGCTGGGTAATGTATAGCAGTGTTGCTCCTACAGAGGACAGGAGAGCAGTGCTAGTGCTGGGTAATGTATAGCAGTGTTGCTCCTACAGAGGACAGGAGAGCAGTGTTAGTGCTGGGTAATGTATAGCAGTGTTGCTCCTACAGAGGACAGGAGAGCAGTGTTAGTGCTGGGTAATGTATAGCAGTGTTGCTCCTACAGAGGACAGGAGACAGTGTTAGTGCTGGGTAATGTATAGCAGTGTTGCTCCTACAGAGGACAGGAGAGCAGTTAGTGCTGGGTAATGTATAGCAGTGTTGCTCCTACAGAGGACAGGAGAGCAGTGTTAGTGCTGGGTAATGTATAGCAGTGTTGCTCCTACAGAGGACAGGAGAGCAGTGTTAGTGCTGGGTAATGTATAGCAGTGTTGCTCCTACAGAGGACAGGAGAGCAGTGTTAGTGCTGGGTAATGTATAGCAGTGTTGCTCCTACAGAGGACAGGAGAGCAGTGTTAGTGCTGGGTAATGTATAGCAGTGTTGTACAGAGGACAGGAGAGCAGTGTTAGTGCTGGGTAATGTATAGCAGTGTTGCTCCTACAGAGGACAGGAGAGCAGTGTTAGTGCTGGGTAATGTTTAGCAGTGTTGCTCCTACAGAGGACAGGAGAGCAGTGTTAGTGCTGGGTAATGTTTAGCAGTGTTGCTCCTACAGAGGACAGGAGAGCAGTGTTAGTGCTGGGTAATGTTTAGCAGTGTTGCTCCTACAGAGGACAGGAGAGCAGTGTTAGTGCTGGGTAATGTATAGCAGTGTTGCTCCTACAGAGGACAGGAGAGCAGTGCTAGTGCTGGGTAATGTTTAGCAGTGTTGCTCCTACAGAGGACAGGAGAGCAGTGTTAGTGCTGGGTAATGTATAGCAGTGTTGCTCCTACAGAGGACAGGAGAGCAGTGTTAGTGCTGGGTAATGTATAGCAGTGTTAGAGCTGGGTAATGTATAGCAGTGTTGCTCCTACAGAGGACAGGAGAGCAGTGCTAGTGCTGGGTAATGTATAGCAGTGTTGCTCCTACAGAGGACAGGAGAGCAGTGTTAGTGCTGGGTAATGTATAGCAGTGTTGCTCCTACAGAGGACAGGAGAGCAGTGTTAGTGCTGGGTAATGTATAGCAGTGTTGCTCCTACAGAGGACAGGAGAGCAGTGTTAGTGCTGGGTAATGTATAGCAGTGTTGCTCCTACAGAGGACAGGAGAGCAGTGTTAGTGCTGGGTAATGTATAGCAGTGTTGCTCCTACAGAGGACAGGAGAGCAGTGTTAGTGCTGGGTAATGTATAGCAGTGTTGCTCCTACAGAGGACAGGAGAGCAGTGTTAGTGCTGGGTAATGTTTAGCAGTGTTGCTCCTACAGAGGACAGGAGAGCAGTGTTAGTGCTGGGTAATGTTTAGCAGTGTTGCTCCTACAGAGGACAGGAGAGCAGTGTTAGTGCTGGGTAATGTTTAGCAGTGTTGCTCCTACAGAGGACAGGAGAGCAGTGTTAGTTCTGGGTAATGTATAGCAGTGTTGCTCCTACAGAGGACAGGAGAGCAGTGTTAGTGCTGGGTAATGTTTAGCAGTGTTGCTCCTACAGAGGACAGGAGAGCAGTGTTAGTGCTGGGTAATGTTTAGCAGTGTTCTGCAGTGTTTCTGTGTTCTAAGCCAGAGCAGGGTGCTCCCCTCCAGGGTGCTAGGTAATGGTGCAGTTATTGTAAAGAGAACATTAAATATTCAGTGAGAGCCAACAGTGTGGATGTGCAGAATAGGCATATAGAGGTGTCTTATCCGCTTTGTGTGTATGTGCGTGTGTGTGCGTGCGTGTGTGTGCATCCTTAAAGTGTGCATGTATGTAGGAATATATGTGTGTATATGTATTTGTGTGGTGTGTACGTGTATGTGTGTGTGTATGTGTGTGTGTGGTATGTGTGTGTGGTGTGTGTGTACTATAATTGTGTATGTATACACTATGTAGGAATATAGGAATATGTGTGTGTGTGTGTGTGTGTGTGTGTGTGTGTGTGTGTGTGTGTGTGTGTGTGTGTGTGTGTGTGTGTGTGTGTGTGTGTGTGTGTGTGTGTGTGTGTGTGTGTGTGTGTGTGTGTGTGTGTGTGTGTGTGTGTATGTGTTTGTGTGGTATGTGTGTATGTGTGTGTGGGGTATGTGTGTGTGGTGTGTGTGCGTACTATAATTGTGTATGTATACAGTATGTAGGAATATAGGAATATGTGTGTGTGTAGGTGGGTCTGTCTGTCTGTGTGTGTGTGTGTGTGTGTGTGTGTGTGTGTGTGTGTGTGTGTGTGTGTGTGTGTGTGTGTGTGTGTGTGTGTGTGTGTGTGTGTGTGTGTGTGTGTGTGTGTGTGTGTGTGTGTGTGTGTGTGTGTGTGTGTGTGTGTGTCTTCTCCTGGGTTTGCTCTAAAACTGAGGGGCAGTGCAGAGCTCCTAATTGAAAGGATTTCAAAGGAAATGGTTACAACACGCTGAAACTGGACTATGGTGGACTGTTACAATCAGCAGGAGGCTGAGATCCACCATTGTGTGTGTGTGTGTGTGTGTGTGTGTGTGTGTGTGTGTGTGTGTGTGTGTGTGTGTGTGTGTGTGTGTGTGTGGCAGAATGTAGATGTGTGGGATGGAAGAAGGTGTGTGTGTTTTACGAAGAGCATTCTGAGCGTCTCCCTCCTCACTGATAGTGACAGCGGTAAAACCCTGCAGTATTAAACAGAAAACAGCACATCTCCAACAGGTGACAGGGGCTGGTATTATGGGTTTCTGAACAAAACACAGCTTCATAAAATATGCATGACATGTCAGGAGCGATGTAGTGGGCTACGCACACACACACACACACACACACACACACACACACACACACACACACACACACACACACACACACACACACACACACACACACACACACACACACACACACACACACACACCACGGCACAGCGCAGCTACGCTAGCTCCAGGAGCCAGACACTAATGAGGCAAAGCAGTAAGTGTCATGTCAGGCTCGTTGTCTTTTATGTTATCTCGTGTCCTGCTCAGGTGTTTTCCTTCTAACATCACACACAGGCCACGGCTCAACGCGCTGTTGTCTGCCCTTTAAACTAGCCCAACCTACCAACCAACCAATCAGCCATCCAACCAACCAACCAACCAGGGAGGAGAACAGAGAGGCTGTAGGACAGATGTAGGTTTGCATCACTACATGTAGACTACATTGTTACTTAGCCCCTGTCTGCTGAGCAGCTTGAAGCTTGATGTACCTATGGAAACCTGTCATGCCTAACACCTCTAATACAGGTTGAGGCTAGATGTACCTATGGAATCCTGTCATGGTTAACACCTCTAATACAGGTTGAGGCTAGATGTACCTATGGAATCCTGTCATGGCTAACACCTCTAATACAGGTTGAGGCTAGATGTACCTATGGAATCCTGTCATGGTTAACACCTCTAATACAGGTTGAGGCTAGATGTACCTATGGAATCCTGTCATGGTTAACACCTCTAATACAGGTTGAGGCTAGATGTACCTATGGAATCCTGTCATGGTTAACACCTCTAATACAGGTTGAGGCTAGATGTACCTATGGAATCCTGTCATGGTTAACACCTATAATACAGGTTGAGGCTAGATGTACCTATGGAATCCTGTCATGGTTAACACCTCTAATACAGGTTGAGGCTAGATGTACCTATGGAATCCTGTCATGGCTAACATCTCTAATACAGGTTGAGGCTAGATGTACCTATGGAATCCTGTCATGGTTAACACCTCTAATACAGGTTGAGGCTAGATGTACCTATGGAATCCTGTCATGGTTAACACCTCTAATACAGGTTGAGGCTAGATGTACCTATGGAATCCTGTCATGGTTAACACCTCTAATACAGGTTGAGGCTAGATGTACCTATGGAATCCTGTCATGGTTAACACCTCTAATACAGATTGAGGCTAGATGTACCTATGGAATCCTGTCATGGTTAACACCTCTAATACAGGTTGAGGCTAGATGTACCTATGGAATCCTGTCATGCCTAACACCTCTAATACAGGTTGAGGCTAGATGTACCTATGGAATCCTGTCATGGTTAACACCTCTAATACAGGTTGAGGCTAGATGTACCTATGGAATCCTGTCATGCCTAACACCTCTAATACAGGTTGAGGCTAGATGTACCTATGGAATCCTGTCATGGTTAACACCTCTAATACAGGTTGAGGCTAGATGTACCTATGGAATCCTGTCATGGTTAACACATCTAATACAGGTTGAGGCTAGATGTACCTATGGAAACCTGTCATGGTTAACACCTCTAATACAGGTTGAGGCTAGATGTACCTATGGAAAACTGCCATGGCTAACACCTCTAATACAGGTTGAGGCTAGATGTACCTATGGAAAACTGCCATGGCTAACACCTCTAATACAGGTTGAGGCTAGATGTACCTATGGAAAACTGCCATGGCTAACACCTCTAATACAGGTTGAGGCTAGATGTACCTATGGAAAACTGCCATGGCTAACACCTCTAATATAGGTTGAGGCTAGATGTACCTATGGAATCCTGCCATGGCTAAGACCTCTAATATGGGTCGGTTACTATCACAGACTGCAACGGGATTCTTCCGATGACATTGAGGAGTACACCACATCAGTCACTGGCTTTATCAAGAAGTGCATCGAGGACGTCATCCGCACAGTGACTGTATGTACATACCCCAACCAGAAGCCATGGATTACAGGCAACATTCGCACTGAGCTAAAGGGCAGAGCTGGTGCTTTCAAGGTGCGGGACTCGAACCCGGAAGCTTACAAGAAATGCCCTGCAACGAATGCCCTGCAACGAACCATCAAACAGGCAAAGCGTCAATACAGGGTTAAGATTGAATCAAACTACACCGGCTCAGACGCTCATTTTATGTGGCAGGGCTTGCAAACTATTACAGACTACAAAGGGAAGCACAGCCGTGATCTGTCCAGTGACACGAGCATACCAGGCGAGCTAAATCTATGCTTCTATGCTCTCTTCGAGGCTAGTAACACTGAGGCAAGCATGAGAGCATCAGCTTTTCCGGATGACTGTGTGATCACGCTCTCCGTAGCCGATGTGAGTAAGACCTTTAAACAGGTCAACACCAGGACGTGTGCTCCGGGCATGTGCTGACCAGGTGGCAGGTGTCTTCACTGACATTTTCAACATGTCCCTGATAGAGTCTGTAATACCAACATGTTTCAAGCAGACCACCATAGTCCCTGCGCCCAAGAACACAAAGGCAACCTGCTTAAATTATTACAGGCCTGTAGCACTCACATCCGTAGTCATGAAGTGCTTTGAAAGGCTGGAAATGGCACACATCAACACCATTATCCAAGAAACCCTAGACCCACTCCAATTTGCATACCGCCCAAACAAATCCACAGGTGATGTAATCTCTATTGCACTCCACACTGCCCTTTCCCACCTGGACAAAAGGAACACTTATGTGAGAATGCTATTCATTGACTACAGCTCAGCTATCAACACCATAGTGCCCTCAAAGCTAATCACTAAGCTAAGGATCCTGGGACTAAACACCTCCCTCTGCAACTGGATCCTGGACTTCCTGACGGATAGGTAGCAACACATCTGCCAAGCTGATCCTCAACACTGGAGCCCCCCAGAGGTGTGTGCTCAGTCCACTCCTGTACTCCCTGTTCACCCACGACTGCATGGCCAGGCATGACTCCATCACCATCTTTAAGTTTGCAGACGACACAACAGTGGTATGCCTGATCACCGACAACAATGAGACAGCCTATAGGGAGGAGGTCAGAGACCTGGCCAGGTGGTGCCAGAATAACAACCTATCCCTCAACGTAACCAAGACTAAGGAGATGATTGTGGACTACAAGAAATAGGAGCACCGTGCACGTCCCCATTCTCATCGACGGGGCTGTAGTGAAGCAGGTTGAGAGTTTCAAGTTCCTTGCTGTCCACATCACCAACAAACTAGAATGCTCCAAACACACCAAGAGAATGAAGAGGGCACGACAACGCCTATTCCCCCTCAGGAAACTAAAAAGATTTGGTATGGGTCCTGAGATCCTCAAAAGGTTCTTCAGCTGCAACATCAAGGGCATCCTGACTGGTTGCATCACTGCCTGGTACGGCAATTGCTCAGAGGGTAGTGCTTACAGCCCAGTACATCACTGGGGCTATGCTTCCTGCCATCTCGGACTTCTACACCAGGCGGTGTCAGAGGAAGGCCCTAAAAATTGTCAAAGACCCCAGCCACCCCAGTCATAGACTGTTCTCTCTACTACTGCATGGCAAGCAGTACCGGAGTGCTAAGTCTAGGACAAAAAGAGGTAATGAAATGGCTACCCGGACTATTTGCAATGTTTCCCCCCCTGCGCCCCCCACTCGTTTTTTACGTTATTGCTACTCTCTGTTTATTATATATACACAGTCACTTTAACTATACATTCATGCACATATGTACATACTAGATCAATTGGCCCGACTAACCAGTGCTCCCGCACATTGGCTAACCGGGCTATCTGCATTGTGTCCCACCACCCACCACCTGCCAACTCATCTTTTACGCTACTGCTACTCTCTGTTCATCATATACAGTGCCTTGCGAAAGTATTCGGCCCCCTTGAACTTTGAGACCTTTTGCCACATTTCAGGCTTCAAACAAATCAAATCAAATCAAATCAAATTTTATTTGTCACATACACATGGTTAGCAGATGTTAATGCGAGTGTAGCGAAATGCTTGTGCTTCTAGTTCCGACAATGCAGTGATAACCAACAAGTACTCTAACTAACAATTCCAAAACTAATGTCTTATACACAGTGTAAGGGGATAAGGAACATGTACATAAGGATATATGAATGAGTGATGGTACAGAGCAGCATACAGTAGATGGTATCGAGTACAGTATATACATATGAGATGAGTGTGTAGACAAAGTAAACAAAGTGGCATAGTTAAAGTGGCTAGTGATACATGTGTTACATAAGGATGCAGTCGATGATGTAGAGTACAGTATATACATATGCATATGAGATTAATAATGTAGGGTAAGTAACATTATATAAGGTAGCATTGTTTAAAGTGGCTAGTGATATATTTACATCATTTCCCATCAATTCCCATTATTAAAATGGCTGGAGTTGGGTCAGTGTCAATGACAGTGTGTTGGCAGCAGCCACTCAATGTTAGTGGTGGCTGTTTAACAGTCTGATGGCCTTGAGATAGAAGCTGTTTTTCAGTCTCTCGGTCCCAGCTTTGATGCACCTGTACTGACCTCGCCTTCTGGATGATAGCGGGGTGAACAGGCAGTGGTTCGGGTGGTTGATGTCCTTGATGATCTTTATGGCCTTCCTGTAACAACGGGTGGTGTAGGTGTCCTGGAGGGCAGGTAGTTTGCCCCCGGTGATGCGTTGTGCAGTCCTCACTACCCTCTGGAGAGCCTTACGGTTGAGGGCGGAGCAGTTGCCGTACCAGGCGGTGATACAGCCCGCCAGGATGCTCTCGATTGTGCATCTGTAGAAGTTTGTGAGTGCTTTTGGTGACAAGCCGAATTTCTTCAGCCTCCTGAGGTTGAATAGGCGCTGCTGCGCCTTCTTCACGACGCTGTCAGTGTGAGTGGACCAATTCAGTTTGTCTGTGATGTGTATGCCGAGGAACTTAAAACTAGCTACCCTCTCCACTACTGTTCCATCGATGTGGATAGGGGGGGTGTTCTCTCTGCTGTTTCCTGAAGTCCACAATCATCTCCTTAGTTTTGTTGACGTTGAGTGTGAGGTTATTTTCCTGACACCACACTCCGAGGGCCCTCACCTCCTCCCTGTAGGCCGTCTCGTCGTTGTTGGTAATCAAGCCTACCACTGTTGTGTCGTCCGCAAACTTGATGATTGAGTTGGAGGCGTGCGTGGCCACGCAGTCGTGGGTGAACAGGGAGTACAGGAGAGGGCTCAGAACGCACCCTTGTGGGGCCCCCGTGTTGAGGATCAGCGGGGAGGAGATGTTGTTGCCTACCCTCACCACCTGGGGGCGGCCCGTCAGGAAGTCCAGTACCCAGTTGCACAGGGCGGGGTCGAGACCCAGGGTCTCGAGCTTGATGACGAGCTTGGAGGGTACTATGGTGTTGAATGCCGAGCTGTAGTCGATGAACAGCATTCTCACATAGGTATTCCTCTTGTCCAGGTGGGTTAGGGCAGTGTGCAGTGTGGTTGAGATTGCATCGTCTGTGGACCTATTTGGGCGGTAAGCAAATTGGAGTGGGTCTAGGGTGTCAGGTAGGGTGGAGGTGATATGGTCCTTGACTAGTCTCTCAAAGCACTTCATGATGACGGAAGTGAGTGCTACGGGCGGTAGTCGTTTAGCTCAGTTACCTTAGCTTTCTTGGGAACAGGAACAATGGTGGCCCTCTTGAAGCATGTGGGAACAGCAGACTGGTATAGGGATTGATTGAATATGTCCGTAAACACACCGGCCAGCTGGTCTGCGCATGCTCTGAGGCGCGGCTGGGGATGCCGTCTGGGCCTGCAGCCTTGCGAGGGTTAACACGTTTAAATGTCTTACTCACCTCGGCTGCAGTGAAGGAGAGACCGCATGTTTCCGTTGCAGGCCGTGTCAGTGGCACTGTATTGTCCTCAAAGCGGGCAAAAAAGTTATTTAGTCTGCCTGGGAGCAAGACATCCTGGTCCGTGACTGGACTGGATTTCATCTTGTAGTCCGTGATTGACTGTAGACCCTGCCACATGCCTCTTGTGTCTGAGCCGTTGAATTGAGATTCCACTTTGTCTCTGTACTGACGCTTAGCTTGTTTGATAGCCTTACAGAGGGAATAGCTGCACTGTTTGTATTCAGTCATGTTTCCAGTCACCTTGCCCTGATTAAAAGCAGTGGTTCGCGCTTTCAGTTTCACGCGAATGCTGCCATCAATCCACGGTTTCTGGTTAGGGAATGTTTTTATCGTTGCTATGGGAACGACATCTTCGACGCACGTTCTAATGAACTCGCACACCGAATCAGCGTATTCGCCAATATTCCCATCTGACGCAATATGAAACATGTCCCAGTCCACGTGATGGAAGCAGTCTTGGAGTGTAGAGTCAGCTTGGTCTGACCAGCGTTGGACAGACCTCAGCGTGGGAGCCTCTTGTTTTAATTTCTGCCTGTAGGCAGGGATCAGCAAAATGGAGTCGTGGTCAGCTTTTCCGAAAGGGGGGCGGGGCAGGGCCTTATATGCGTCGCGGAAGTTAGAGTAACAATGATCCAAGGTTTTACCACCCCTGGTTGCGCAATCGATATGCTGATAAAATTTAGGGAGTCTTGTTTTCAGATTGGCTTTGTTAAAATCCCCAGCTACAATGAATGCAGCCTCCGGATAAATGTTTTCCAGTTTGCAAAGAGTTAAATAAAGTTCGTTCAGAGCCATCGATGTGTCTGCTTGGGGGGGATATATACGGCTGTGATTATAATCGAAGAGAATTCTCTTGGAAGATAATGCGGTCTACATTTGATTGTGAGGAATTCTAAATCAGGTGAACAGAAGGATTTGAGTTCCTGTATGTTTCCTTCATCACACCATGTCCCGTTAGTCATGAGGCATACGCCCCCGCCACTCTTCTTACCAGAGAGATGTTTGTTTCTGTCGGCGCGATGCGTGGAGAAACCCGTTGGCTGCACCGCCCTGGATAGCGTCTTCCCAGTAAACCATGTTTCCGTAAAGCAGAGAACGTTGCAGTCTCTGATGTCCCTCTGGAATGCCACCCTTGCTCGGATTTCATCAACCTTGTTGTCGAGAGACTGGACATTGGCAAGAAGAATACTGGGAAGTGGTGCGCGGTGTGCCCTTTTTTCGGAGTCTGACCAGAACACCGCCGCGTTTCCCTCTTTTTCGGAGTCGTTTCCTTGGGTCGCTGCATGTGATCCATTCCGTTGTCCTGTTTGTAAGGCAGAACACAGGATCCGCGTCGCGGAAAACATATTCTTGGTCGTACTGATGGTGAGTTGACGCTGATCTTATATTCAGTAGTTCTTCTCGACTGTATGTAATGAAACCTAAGATGACCTGGGGTACTAATGTAAGAAATAACACGTAAAAAAACAAAAAACTGCATAGTTTCCTAGGAACGCGAAGCGAGGCGGCCATCTCAGTCGGCGCCGGAAGTAAAGACATAAAGATATAAAACTGTAATTTTTTTTTGTGAAGAATCAACAACAAGTGGGACACAATCATGAAGTGGAGCGACATTTATTGGATATTTCAAACTTTTTTAACAAATCAAAAACTGAAAAATTGGGCGTGCAAAATTATTCAGCCCCCTTAAGTTAATACTTTGTAGCGCCACCTTTTGCTGCGATTACAGCTGTAAGTCGCTTGGGGTATGTCTCTATCAGTTTTGCACATCGAGAGACTGACATATTTTCCCATTCCTCCTTGCAAAACAGCTCGAGCTCAGTGAGGTTGGATGGAGAGCATTTGTGAACAGCAGTTTTCAGTTCTTTCCACAGATTCTCGATTGGATTCAGGTCTGGACTTTGACTTGGCCATTCTAACACCTGGATATGTTTATTTTTAACCATGCCATTGTAGATTTTGCTTTATGTTTTGGATCATTGTCTTGTTGGAAGACAAATCTCCATCCCAGTCTCAGGTCTTTTGCAGACTCCATCAGATTTTCTTCCAGAATGGTCCTGTATTTTGCTCCATCCATCTTCCCATCAATTTTAACCATCTTCCCTGTCCCTGCTGAAGAAAAGCAGGCCCAAACCATGATGCTGCCACCACCATGTTTGACAGTGGGGATGGTGTGTTCTGGGTGATGAGCTGTGTTGCTTTTACGCCAAACATAACGTTTTGCATTGTTGCCAAAAAGTTCAATTTTGGTTTCATCTGACCAGAGCACCTTCTTCCACATGTTTGGTGTGTCTCCCAGGTGGCTTGTGGCAAACTTTAAACGACACTTTTTATGGATACCTTTAAGAAATGGCTTTCTTCTTGCCACTCTTCCGTAAAGGCCAGATTTGTGCAATATACGACTGATTGTTGTCCTATGGACAGAGTGTCCCACCTCAGCTGTCGATCTCTGCAGTTCATCCAGAGTGATCATGGGCCTCTTGGCTGCATCTCTGATCAGTCTTCTCCTTGTATGAGCTGAAAGTTTAGAGGGACGGCCAGGTCTTGGTAGATTTGCAGTGGTCTGATACTCCTTCCATTTCAATATTATCGCTTGCACAGTGCTCCTTGGGATGTTTAAAGCTTGGGAAATCTTTTTGTATCCAAATCCGGCATTAAACTTCTTCACAACAGTATCTCGGACCTGCCTGGTGTGTTCCTTGTTCTTCATGATGCTCTCTGCGCTTTTAACGGACCTCTGAGACTATCACAGTGCAGGTGCATTTATACGGAGACTTGATTACACACAGGTGGATTGTATTTATCATTATTAGTCATTTAGGTCAACATTGGATCATTCAGAGATCCTCACTGAACATCTGGAGAGAGTTTGCTGCACTGAAAGTAAAGGGGCTGAATAATTTTGCACGCCTAATTTTTCAGCTTTTTATTTGTTAAAAAAGTTTGAAATATCCAATAAATGTCGTTCCACTTCATCATTGTGTCCCAATTATTGTTGATTCTTCACAAAAAAAATACAGTTTTATATCTTTATGTTTGAAGCCTGAAATGTGGCAAAAGGTCGCAAAGTTCAAGAGGGCCGAATACTTTCGCAAGGCACTGTATGCATAGTCACTAAAACCATATCTACATGTACATACTACCTCAGTCAGCCTGACTAACCGGTGTCTGTATGTAGCCTCGCCACTTTAATAGCCTCACTACTTTTTAAAGCCTCACTACTGTTTTTCACTGTCTTTTTACTGTTGTTTTTATTTCTTTACTTACCTATTGTTCACCTA
>NC_060187.1:79190165-79202665 GCF_021184085.1 Oncorhynchus gorbuscha
CATTGTATGATTTTCAGAGCTCTCATAAATAAACATTCTGACTATTGTAAGCTGGGACTCCATCTGTTTCATTCAACTATAATCTTACAAATTCTGGGTTGCAGACTGAGTAGTTTAATTGAAGTTCAGTTTATGAACATTGAGAACATAATTATCTTAACACTGTCTTAAGTAAATTAGGATCACCATTTTATTTTAAGAATGTGTAATGTTAGAATAATAGTAGAGATAATTATTTATTTCAGATTTGATTTCTTTCATCACATTCCCAGTGGGTCAGAAGTTTACATACACTCAATTAGTATTTGGCAGCATTGCCTTTAAATTGTTGAACTTGGGTCAACCATTTTGGGTAGCCTTCCACAAGCTTCCCACAATAAATTGGGTGAATTTTGGCCCATTCCTCCTGACAAATCAAATCAAATTTTATTTGTCACATACACATGGTTAGCAGATGTTAATGCGATTGTAGCGAAATGCTTGTGCTTCTAGTTCCGGCAATGCAGTAATAACCAAGCTGGTGTAACTGGTGTAACTGAGTCAGGTTGGTTGGCCTCCTTGCTCACACACTCTTTTTCAGTTCTGCCCACACATTTTCTATAGGATTGAGGTCAGGGTTTGTGATGGCCACTCCAATACCTTGACTTTGTTGTCCTTAAGCCATTTTGCCACAATTTAGGAAGTATGCTTGGGGTCATTGTCCGTTTGGAAGACCCATTTGTGACCAAGCTTTAACTTCCTGAATGTCTTGAGATGTTGCTTCAACATATCCACATCATTTTCCTACCTCGTGATGCCATATATTTTATGAAGTGCACCAGCCCCTCCTGCAGCAAAACACCCCCACCACATGATGCTGCCACCCCCGTGCTACACGGTTGGGATGGTGTTCTTCGGCTTGCAAGCCTCCCCGCTTTTTCCTCCAAACATCACAATGGTCATTATGGCCAAACAGTCCTATTTTTGTTTCATCAGACCAGAGGACATTTCTCCAAAAACTACAATCTTTGTCCCCATGTGCAGTTGCAAACTGTAGTCTGGCTTTTGTGCAGTGGATTCTTCCTTGCTGAGCGGCCTTTCAGGTTATGTGGATATAGGACTCGTTTTACTGTGGATATAGATACTTTTGTACCTGTTTCCTCAAGCATCTTCACAAGGTCCTTTGCTGTTGTTCTGGGATTGATTTTCACTTTTCGCACCACAGTACGTCCATCTCTAGGAGACAGAACGCGTCTCCTTCCTGAGTGGTATAACAGCTGCGTGGTCTCATGGTGTTTAAACTTGCGTACTATTGTTTATACAGATGAACGTGGTACCTTCAGGCATTTTGAAATTGCTCCCAAGGATGAATCAGACTTGTGGAGGTCCACAATTTTTTTCTGAGGCTGATTTCTTTAGATTTTCCCATGATGTCAAGCAAAGAGTATTGAAGGTAGGCCTTGAAATACATCCACAGGTACACCTCCAGTTGACTCAAATGATGTCAATTAGCCTATCAGAAATTCTAAAGCCATGACATAATTTTCTGTAATTTTCCAAGCTGTTTAATGGC
The DNA here is from genome assembly GCF_021184085.1 of Oncorhynchus gorbuscha. Classification (NCBI taxonomy): domain Eukaryota; kingdom Metazoa; phylum Chordata; class Actinopteri; order Salmoniformes; family Salmonidae; genus Oncorhynchus; species Oncorhynchus gorbuscha. The sequence goes on from NC_060187.1 coordinate 79,191,718, forward strand.
ACAGTCAACTTAGCATATGTACACTTCTGATCCACTGGATTTGTGATACAGTGAATTATAAGGGAAATAATATGTCTGTAAACAATTGTTGGAAAAATTACTTGTGTCATGCACAAAGTAGATGTCCTAATCGATTTGAAAAAACTATTGTTCTAACTATTGTACTATTGTCCTCTTGAAGCTAGGGGGCACTATTTTTATTTTTCGAAAAATAACGTTCCCAAAGTAAACTGCCTATTTCTCAGGACCAGATGCTAGAATATGCATATTATTGACAGCTTAGGATAGAAAACACTCTAAATTTTCCAAAACTGCAAAAATATTGTCTGTGAGTATAACATAACTGATATTGCAGGCGAAATCCTGAGAAAAATGCAATCAGGAAGTGACCCTTATTTTGAAACCCCTGTCTTTCTATGCATCCCTATTGCCCATTGAAAGGGAAATCAACCAGATTCCTTTTTCTACGTCTTCCCTAAGTTGTCTACAGCCTTTAGTAGACATAGTTTCACACCTTTATGTTGAAGAATGAGCGTAAACGAACACATTGCGTAAGTGGCCAGCTGAGGGCTCTCAGAGTGATTCTTGCGTAAAAGAGAGAGGTAGCCATTTTTCCTCCCGGTCCTAGTGAAAAGCCAACTGTCCCGGTTGATATATTATCAAATATATATTTGAAAAACACCTTGAGGATTGATTATAAAAAACATTTGCCATGTTTCTGTGGATATTATGGATATAATTTGGAATTTTTGTCTGCGTTGTCGTGACTGCTAATTCCAGTGGATTTCTGAACATAACGTGACAAACAAGCGGAGGTATTTTGGGTATAAAAATAATCTTTATGGAACAAAAGGAACATTTGCTGTCTAACTGGGAGTCTCGTCAGTGAAAACATCCGAAGATCACCAAAGGTAAACGGTTAATTTGATTGCTTTTCTGATTTTCGTGACCAAGCTTCCTGCTGCTAGCTGGACATAATGCTATGCTAGGCTATCGATAAACTTCCACAAACGCTAGTTTTGCTATCGCTGTAAAGCATAATTTCAAAATCTGAGACGACAGGGTGATTAAAAAAAGGCTAAGCTGTGTTTCGCTATATTTCACTTGTGATTTCATGAATATGAATATTTTCTAGTAAGACTATTTGACCGTTGCGCTATGCTAATTAGTGTAGTTGCTGACAATTCTCCCGGATCCGGGATGGGTAGTTCCAACAGTTAACAAGAAATTTGTGGAATGGTTGAAAAATGAGTTTTAAAGACTCCAACCTAAGTGTATGTAAACTTCCAACTTCAACAGTATATATATATATATATATATATATATATATATATATATATATATATATATATATATATATATTACCTAGAATTAAGCATAATGATTATGGCTCTGGATTGCAGGAAAAAGCTTTTCAGGGATTTGAAAAATTTGAAATTCTCCAACTTCAGGACGAGGGGCCTAGCCCCCCTCCAGACCACCCCCCAGCCATACTTTGTGCCCCCTCCAACTTTGGGGGTGCATGACTCCCCTGCTGGGCCATGTAAAGTTCTGCAGATATTAAGCAAATATTCAATCAAATTTCAAATCAAATGTATTTATATAGCCCTTCTTACATCAGCTGATATCTCAAAGTGCTGTACAGAAACCCAGCCTAAAACCCCAAACAGCAAGCAATTCAGGTGTAGAAGCACGATGGCTAGGAAAAACTCCCTAGAAAGGCCAAAACCTAGGAAGAAACCTAGAGAGGAACCAGGCTATGATGGGTGGCCAGTACTCTTCTGGCTGTGCCGGGTGGAGATTATAACAGAACATGGCCAAGATGTTCAAATGTTCATAAATGACCAGCACGGTCAAATAATAATAATCACAGTGGTTGTAGAGGGTGAAACAAGTCAGAACCTCAGGAGTAAATGTCAGTTGGCTTTTCATAGCCGATCATTAAGAGTATCTCTACCGCTCCTGCTGTCTCTAGAGAGTTGAAAGGTCTGGGACAGGTAGCACGCCTGGTGAACAGGTCAGGGTTCCATAGCCGCAGGTAGAACATTATTACAATATTACTGCCAGACCACAATTTGTCAGACATTACCAAACATCAGAGTGTTCAGTGTAGATCTTTGAAGTGACACACCTGTATCCCTGGGGGCCTTGCGCAATTTCAACTTATTTTGTTAATAAGACAAGGCAGTCTTATGACCGTTGTGTCATCATGTCATCCCAGTGCATTTATATCATATGAAAATAGATCATCAGAGAGAATCCTAGTAGGATGCAGTTCCAGCCAGTGAACAGCAGGAAGCAGTACGTACGGTGTTATCTGTCATCAGTTGCTTTTCCTGTGCTTTCTCTTCTCCTTCTGGAACCATTTGGCTGTATCTTCTATTTGCATACCTAATCCTCTTTTAAAGCATCTACGTCATTTAGCAGACACTCTTATCCAGAGTGGTTTATATGAGCAATTTGGTTTAAGTGCCTTGTTCAAGGGCACAGATTTTTCACCTAGTTGGTTCAGGGATTTGAACCAGTGAGTTTTTGGTTACTGGCCCAATGTTCTTAACCACTAGGCTGCATGCTCCCCTATGCAGACCTTGTCCTCTTTACCCTCACCCCAATCACATCCCATGCTCCCCCTTTTCCCCTCTACATCCATCCTTCCTCCCCCTCACCTCATCCTCCCCCGCACCCTGTGTGTTTGATTGGATTCCGTCATGCAGTTGGTGACAAAGTTTGGCCCTCCAGAGGCCCCATAGTCGCGGCGCAGTGCCACCGCCCCATGGGTCAGTATGGACACGCCCCGGGCGATCCTCATGCGGGGCTTGTCCTTCCAGCCCTGCGGACGCACGGCGAACAGGGCCCTGGGGAGACCCTCCATGCCAAGGCCGGACAGGGCTGGCCCCACAGCGAACCACATGTGAGAGGGTCCAGCCTGACCCGCGGCCCAGGCTGCTTTAAACACCAGCTCGGCCTCCTCCTGGGAACAGTAGAGCAGACGTACCTGGTGGAGGGGAATACAAGGGAGGAGGAGAGAGGAGATACATGGGTACATAGTGAGATAAGGGGAGACAGGGAGAGAGAGAGACAGAAGGCTGGAGAGAGAGAGGGAGAGCAACAAGACTCTCCTATAGGGGAAAGACAAAGCTATACTAACTAGTGAGGTGAAGGTTAAAGGATAGAAGCTTGGGGGGGAGAAGGCAGGAGGAGTAAGGAGGAGGGGGAGAAGGCAGGAGAAGTAAGGAGTAGGGGGAGAAGGCAGAAGGAGTAAGGAGGAGGGAGAGTAGACAGGAGGGGTAAGGAGGAGGGAGAGAAGACAGGAGGGGTAATGAGGAAGGAGAGAAGGCAGGAAGAGTAAGGAGGATGGGGAGAAGACAGGAGGGGTATGGAGGAAGGAGAGAAGACAGGAGGGGTAAAGAGGAGGGAGAGAAGACAGGAGGGGTAAGGAGGAGGGAGAGAAGACAGGAAGAGTAAGGAGGAGGGAGAGAAGACAGGAGGGGTAAGGAGGAGGGAGAGAAAACAGGAAGAGTAAGGAGGAGGGAGAGAAGACAGGAGGGGTAAGGAGGAGGGAGAGAAGACAGGAGGGGTAAGGAGGAGGGAGAGAAGACAGGAGCGGTAAGGAGGAAGGAGAGAAGACAGGAAGAGTAAGGAGGATGGGGAGAAGACAGGAGGGGTAAGGAGGAGGGAGAGAAGACAGGAGGGGTAACGAGGATGGGGAAGACAGGAGGATGGGGAAGACAGGAGGAGGGGGAGAAGACAAGAAGAGTAAGAATGAGGAAGAGAAGACAGGAAGAGTAAGGAGAGAAGTAAGAGCTGATGTTACTGCTGTGTTTATGAGCATACTAATGACAGACAGTGGGGGATGACACATATATGTTAATGAGTTTGAGCAAGGAGGGAGACAATATTTGAGCAAGGAGGGAGACGAAGGAGGGAGACAATATGACAGTGGGGGGTAGAGCGAGAGACAGAGGGATGGGGAGAATGAGAGAAGGGAGGGGGTCTAAAGAGCAAACACACCTGAGGGGAAATGGGAGAGGTTAAACACTGACATATGTTATTAAAAGCAGCAGAGTCTTGGGAGATAGAGAGGGAGGGGAGAGAGGGGGAGGGGGAGGGACAGAAAGAGAGAGAATGGAGTACAGTATTGAGAAGGGAAGTATCAAGCAGATTAGTCACTTGTGGGAGAAAAGGGGAGGAGAGAGAGAAGTGATGAGGGATGGGGGAGAGAGGGAAGTAATGTGGGATGGGGGAGAGAGGGAAGTGATGGGGGATGGGGGAGAGAGGGAAGGGATGGGGGATGGGGTAGAGAGGGAAGGGATGGGAGATGGGGGAGAGAGGGTAGTGATGGGAGATGGGGGAGAGAGGGAAGTGATGGGGGATGGGGGAGAGAGGGAAGTGATGGGAGATGAGGGAGAGAGGGAAGTGATGGGAGATGGGGTAGAGAGGGAAGGGATGGGGGATGGGGGAGAGAGGGATGTGATGCGGGAGAGAGGGAAGTGATGGGGGATGGGGAGAGAGGGAAGTGATGGGGGAGAGAGGGAAGGGATGGGGGATGGGGGAGAGAGGGAAGTGATGGGGGATGGGGGAGAGAGGGAAGTGATGGGGGAGAGAGGGAAGTGATGCGGGAGAGAGGGAAGTGATGGGGGATGGGGGAGAGAGGGAAGTGATGCGGGAGAGAGGGAAGTGATGGGGGATGGGGGAGAGAGGGAAGTGATGGGGGAGAGAGGGAAGTGATGGGGGATGGGGAGAGAGGGAAGTGATGGGGGAGAGAGGGAAGGGATGGGGGATGGGGAGAGAGGGAAGTGATGGGGGATGGGGGAGAGAGGGAAGTGATGGGGGAGAGAGGGAAGTGATGGGTGTAGAGAGAGAAGTGATGGGGTAGAGAGGGAAGTGATGGGGGTAGAGAGGGAAGTGATGGGGGAGAGAAGGAAGGGATGGGGAGAGAGGGAAGTGATGGGAGAGAGAGGGAAGTGATGGGGGATGGGGAGAGAGAGAAGTGATGCGGGATGGGGAGAGAGGGAAGGGATGGGAGATGGGGGAGAGAGGGATGTGATGGGGGATGGGAGAGAGAGGGAAGGGATGGGGATGGGGGAGAGAGGGAAGTGATGTGGGATGGGGCAGAGAGGGAAGTGATGTGGGATGGGGGAGAGAGGGAAGTGATGTGGGATGGGGGAGAGAGGGAAGTGATGGGGGATGGGGAGAGAGGGAAGTGATGGGGGATGGGGGAGAGAGGGAAGTGATGGGGGATGGGGGAGAGAGGGAAGTGATGTGGGATGGGGAGAGAGGGAAGTGATGGGGGAGAGAGGGAAGTGATGTGGGATGGGGGATGGGGGAGAGAGGGAAGTGATGTGGGATGGGGGAGAGAGGGAAGTGATGTGGGATGGGGATTGGGGGAGAGAGGGAAGGGATGGGGGATGAGGAGAGAGGGAAGTGATGGGGGATGGGGGAGAGAGGGAGGTGATGGGGGAGAGAGGGAAGTGATGGGGGATGGGGGAGAGAGGGAAGTGATGGGAGATGGGGAGAGAGGGAAGTGATGGGAGATGGGGTAGAGAGGGAAGGGATGGGGGATGGGGAGAGAGGGATGTGATGCGGGAGAGAGGGAAGTGATGGGGGATGGGGGAGAGAGGGAAGTGATGGGGGAGAGAGGGAAGGGATGGGGGATGGGGGAGAGAGGGAAGTGATGGGGGATGGGGGAGAGAGGGAAGTGATGGGGAGAGAGGGAAGTGATGCGGGAGAGAGGGAAGTGATGGGGGATGGGGGAGAGAGGGAAGTGATGCGGGAGAGAGGGAAGTGATGGGGGATGGGGGAGAGAGGGAAGTGATGAGGGAGAGAGGGAAGTGATGGGGGATGGGGAGAGAGGGAAGTGATGGGGGAGAGAGGGAAGGGATGGGGATGGGGGAGAGAGGGAAGTGATGGGGGAGAGAGGGAAGGGATGGGGGATAGGGGAGAGAGGGAAGTGATGTGGGATGGGGAGAGAGGGAAGGGATGGGGGAGAGAGGGAAGTGATGGGTGTAGAGAGAGAAGTGATGGGGTAGAGAGGGAAGTGATGGGGGTAGAGAGGGAAGTGATGGGGGAGAGAGGGAAGGGATGGGGAGAGAGGGAAGTGATGGGAGAGAGAAGGAAGTGATGGGGGAGGGAGGGAAGTGATGGGGGAGAGAGGGAAGGGATGTGGAATGGGGGAGAGAGAGAAGTGATGCGGGATGGGGCAGAGAGGGAAGTGATGTGGGATGGGGGAGAGAGGGAAGTGATGTGGGATGGGGAGAGAGGGAAGGGATGGGGGAGAGAGGGAAGTGATGGGAGAGAGAAGGAAGTGATGGGGGAGGGAGGGAAGTGATGGGGGAGAGAGGGAAGGGATGTGGGATGGGGGAGAGAGAGAAGTGATGCGGGATGGGGCAGAGAGGGAAGTGATGTGGGATGGGGGAGAGAGGGAAGTGATGTGGGATGGGGGAGAGAGGGAAGTGATGGGGGAGAGAGGGAAGTGATGGGGGTAGAGGGGGAAGTGATGGGGGTAGAGAGGGAAGTGATGGGGGAGAGAGGGAGGGGATGTGGGATGGGGAAGTGATGGGGAGAGAGGGAAGGGATGGGGGAGAGAGGGAAGGGATGGGGGATGGGGGAGTGAGTGAAGTGATGTGGGATGGGGGAGAGAGGGAATTGATGGGGGAGAGAGGGAAGTGATGGGGTAGAGAGGGAAGTGATGGGGGTAGAGAGGGATGTGATGGGGAGAGAGGGAAGGGATGGGGTAGAGAGGGATGTGATGCGGGATGGGGGAGAGAGGGAAGTGGTGTGGGATGGGGGAGAGAGTGAAGTGATGTGGGATGGGGGAGAGAGGGAAGTGATGGGGGAGAGAGGGAAGTGATGGGGGTAGAGAGGGAAGTGATGGGGTAGAGAGGGAAGTGATGGGGGAGAGAGGGAAGTGATGGGGGAGGGAGGGAAGTGATGGGGAGAGAGGGAAGTGATGGGAGATGGGGGAGAAGAGAAAAAAGAGAGGCAGACATATTTTGGTAAAATCAGGGCCTGGGGAGATAAGAGATATAGTAACAGCAGGGGTGTAGGGAGAAAGGGAGAAGGAGAGAAAGAGATAGGGAGGGATGGATGGATGGAGAGAGAGGGGGGAAGAGAGCACAGTAGATCACTCCAACAATGCCGCAATTGCTGAGGAAGGGAGAAACAGGGTGGAGAAGGTTTTAAGGGGGTGAGATAGGGGAAACACGGTTAAGTGAAATGCTGACAGATACTGGGAGAGAAAGGGGAGAGGGGGACTAGCAGAATGGGAGAAAGGGGAGGGGGTTTAGTATAGGGTAGAATAGATAAGAACAGAGGAAGGAAAAATGGTTATAGAGAGAGGCAGGGATGAAGGGAGTGGAGGAGACAGAGAATTTAGAATTTTGAGAATTGTGCCTTCATTTAATTTTGAACTGTAATGGCTTGGCAAAACAATCCAGCCCGGATGCCAATAAACCTCCAGTGAATTGGAGAGAGAGAGAGAGAGAGAGAGAGAGAGAGAGAGAGAGAGAGAGAGAGAGAGAGAGAGAGAGAGAGAGAGAGAGAGAGAGAGAGAGAGAGAGAGAGAGAGAGAGAGAGAGAGAGAGAGAGAGAGAGAGAGAGAGAGAGAGAGAGAGAGAGAGAGAGAGAGAGAGAGAGAGAGAGAATGAGAGAGAGAGAGAGAGAGAGAGAGAGAGAGAGAGAGAGAGAGAGAGAGAGAGAGAGAGAGAGGAAAGAAAGAGAGTGCGAGAGGGAAAGAAAGAGAGTGAGAGAGAGAGAGAGAGAAATGGAGAGGAAGAGAGAGCACGAAATGGATATAAAGACAAATAAGCAGAGGCAGAAGCAGAAAGAGAGGGGGAGAAAGAGAGCGATATTTAAGTGGAAATGGACCCTGTGCACCTGCGTTAGCCCCACACACTGTTGAATACACATTGAGAGAGAACAGCAGGAAAAAAGAGGGACAGAAGCAGATAGAGTCTTTAATGCAAACACACACTGTCACTGAGCAGACAGACACAAGCACTGATTATCACTGGGAGAGCGAGAAAGAGAGGGGAAAGACAGCGAGAAAAGGAGAGAGAGTGGGTGAAGAGAGAGGGGAAGGCAGAGGAGGGATGAGAGAGAGCAATAAGGGAGGGGAGAGAAGCAGAGAAAAGGGGAGGTTTAGGGTTAATGCACTGTGCATAGGCAGCCCGCTGCGGGCACTATGTTATATTGACAGTGACACCAGCCGAGAGGAGCCTAAGGAATACAACACACACACACACGCACACACATAGGTAGACAGAGCTGCAGTGGCCATGCTGAGACATTTGAGACACTGAGACCCAGACTGAACCAACCCAACAGAGAGCAGTGTACTGTTCAGTATGTCTACAGGCAAAGAGACATGATGCAGAGAGAGGGAGAATGAAGGAGGGAGGGAGGAATTCAGCTTGAGAGACAGTTTTGAAGAGAAAGGAAAATAGAATGAAGGAGCAATGGGAGAGAGAGAGAAAGGGCACACACTAGTCATGAAGGGAGGGAGTGATGAGAAGAACAGAGGGATAGAGGAGAGAGAGGAGAGAGAGACACAGGGACAGAGGGAGAGAGGAGAGAGGAGAGAAAGGACAGAGGGTGAGAGGAGAGAAAGGAGAGAGAGGACATAGAGGAGAGAGAGGACAGAGGGAGAGAGGAGAGAAAGCAGAGAGGACAGAGAGGAGAGGAGAGACACAGGAACAGAGGGAGAGAGGAGAGAGAGGACAGAGGGAGAGAGTAGAGAAATGAGAGAGAGGAGAGAGAGCCACAGGGACAGAGGGATAGAGGAGAGAGAGGAGAGAGCCACAGGGACAGAGGGAGAAAGGAGAGAGAGGAGAGAGAGGAAAGAGAGGACAGAGAGGACAGAGGGAGAGAGAAAGAAAGGGCACACACTAGTCATGAAGGGAGGGAGTGATGAGAAGAACAGAGGGATAGAGGAGAGAGAGGAGAGAGAGCCACAGGGACAGAGGGAGAGAGGAAGAAGGAGGAGGAACCCAGCCAACCCAGCCAGCCACATGGAATCTCATGGCCACTCAGTCACACCTCCTCCCCCTTTTCTCCACCTCCCTCCCCCCTCCCTCCCCCCTGTCTCACCTGCGCCTCGTTCTCCTTGAGCAGCCTACGCGTGCGTGCCCCTCCCGGGTCGTCCGTCACGTTCAGCATGACCACGCTCTTCTTCTCCCAGCCGATGAACGAGCCGTCCGTCAGGCCGTCCACCACCGACAGGAAGTCCTGGTAGCCATGGTGACGGGTGGACACCACTGAGAAGGTGGTCCAGTCGTACTCCTCTAGTATTTTGAAGATGACCTCCAGCTGGAGGCTGGTGGATGAGCTGAACTGGAGGAAGATGGAGCCTGACTCCTGCAGTAGGGGAGCACACCTTAAAGTTCTATAGACACAGGCAAGCACACAGGACAGAACGCTGCCAAACAGGAAGCACAACATCAGCTTTCCTCTAGGAGGCCATGTTCAGTAGAGCACCTTCTCCACTTCAAAACAGTTCAATACGTTGCTGTTGTTTTTTATCACTGAACGGAACCCCTGTAATACCTCCGTTTCATTGCATTTTCTCCCGTTTTACACCTTCTGAACACAACCCAGCATTGAGGATGAAAGGCTTTTCTGGGGTTCTGATTTGGTTAGGATTATGGTTAGGATTTGGGTTGGGTAAACTGATCCTACAGTGTAGATATGTGTCTATGGGTAAACTCTGCCCAGAGCCAGAAGGCAGCCTAAAGGTGTTTAGAATAAGCCTGATAAGACTGGTAAATTGATCCCAATTAATATATGAATAGCAAATATGTTAACATGCCATTTTATCACAATCCCTAACCCATTAACTATCTTTGAAGAATTCTAAACATTCATCAATCCAGATCTAGCAGGCGATGATGTCTTTAAGGTAAGGATCTACACTGCCTTCTGAAATATTAAAACCCGTTGATATTTTCCACATTTCGTTACATTACAGCTTTTTTTATCAAATGGATTAGATAAAAAATGTGCCTCATCAATCTACACAGAAATACCTTATTCAGACCCTTCAGCTATAAGACTCAACATTTCTTAGTCACTGTGTGGTATTGTGTGTAGATCGATGAGGGAAAAAAACCTATTTAATCCATGATAAAATAAGGCTGTAACGTGTCAAAATGTGGAAAACGTCAAGGGGTCTGAATACTCTCTGAAGGCCCTGTATTCCTCCAGGCACCTTCTATCCGGAGTTTAGAGAGCAGTTACAGGGCGGCAGCGTAGCCTAGTGGTTAGAGAGTTGGCCTAGTAACCGGAAGGTTGCAAGTTCAAACCTCCGAGCTGACAAGGTCGTTCTGCCCCTGAACAGGCAGTTAACCCACCTAGGCAGTCATTGAAAATAAGGATTTGTTCTTATCTGACTTGCCTAGTTAAATAAAGGTTAAAAAAAGAAAGCAGGCCATCTCTACAAAGAACTACAACTCCAATGACTATCCTGTGTGTGTTCAGGGGGTTGAAGTTTTCTTGGGATGGCTGCAGGGGTAGTGTGACTGCAGGCTACAGAATATGATTGTTGAGTGAAGTCTCCAATGACCGCTGGAACTAGTCTTTTCCACAGATTTGGATTACATTTAGATGGGAGTGTGTGTGTGTGTGTGTGTGTGTGTGTGTGTGTGTGTGTGGGGGGGGGGGGGGGAGCTCAAAGGGTCTTCTAAGGAAGCTCATCAAAGATGTTTGAATGCATTCCTCAGGAGTAGAACAGTTATTTGTGAAAACAAATGTATTGGTGTTGTTTTTTCTAGCTACAAAACCAACCTTATACCCCAACACAAACTCTATACCCCAACCCCCATACAGCAACCCAACCCCTATACCCCAACACCAACCGTATACCCCAACCCCTATACCCCAACACCAACCCTATATCCCAACACCAACCCCTATACCCCAACCCCCATACAGCAACCCAACCCCTATACCCCAA
>NC_060187.1:79207665-79265165 GCF_021184085.1 Oncorhynchus gorbuscha
CGCCGTGGTAGACCAGGCTGGTTATAGGAAGACTATCACATTAGACCTAGACCGTGGTAGACCAGGCTGGTTATAGGAAGACTATCACATTAGATCTACACTGTGGTAGACCAGGCTGGTTATAGGAAGACTATCACATTAGACCTACGCCGTGGTAGACCAGTCTGGTTATAGGAAGACTATCACATTAGACCTACACTGTGGTAGACCAGGCTGGTTATAGGAAGACTATCACATTAGACTTACACCGTGGCTATTGGTTAGATAGAGTTTAATGACAAGGCTATCGGTTAGATAGAGTTTAATGACAAGGCTATCGGTTACATAGAGTTTAATGACAAGGCCATCCGTTACATAGAGTTTAATGACAAGGCCATCAGTTACATAGAGTTTAATGACAAGGCTATCGGTTACATAGAGTTTAATGACAAGGCTATTGGTTACATAGAGTTTAATGACAAGGCCATCAGTTACATAGAGTTTAATGACAAGGCTATCGGTTACATAGAGTTTAATGACAAGGCTATTGGTTACATAGAGTTTAATGACAAGGCTATCGGTTGCATAGCGTTTAATGACAAGGCTATCGGTTATAGTTTAATGACAAGGCTATCGGTTACATAGCGTTTAATGACAAGTTTATCGGCTACATCAAGTTTAATGACAAGGCTATCGGCTACTTAAAGTTTAATGACAAGAATATCGGTTAGACAGAGTTTAATGACAAGGCGATCGGTTAGATCGAGTTTAATGACAAGGCTATCGGTTACATAGAGTTTAATGACAAGGCTATCGGTTACATAGAGTTTAATGACAAGGCTATCGGCTACATCAAGTTTAATGACAAGAATATCGGTGAGATAGAGTTTAATGACAAGGCTATCGGTTACATAGTGTTTAATGACAAGTTTATCGGCTACATCAAGTTTAATGACAAGGCTATCGGTTAGACAGAGTTTAATGACAAGGCTATCGGTTAGATAGAGTTTAATGACAAGGCTATCGGTTACATAGAGTTTAATGACACGGCTATCGGTTAGATAGAGTTTAACGACAAGGCTATCGTTTATATAGAGTTTAATGACAAGGCTATCGGTTACATCAAGTTTAATGACAAGAATATCGGTTAGATAGAGTTTAATGACAAGGCTATCGGTTACATAGTGTTTAATGACAAGTTTATCGGCTACATCAAGTTTAATGACAAGGCTATCGGTTAGATCGAGTTTAATGACAAGGCTATCGGTTAGATAGAGTTTAATGACAAGGCTTTCGGTTAAATAGATTTAATGACAAGGTTATCAGTTAGGTAGATTTCAATGACAGGGCTATCGGTTACATCGCGTTTAATGACAAGGCTATCGGCTACAACAAGTTTAATGACAAGGCGATCGGTTAGATCGAGTTTAATGACAAGGCTATCGGTTACATAGAGTTTAATGACAAGGCTATCGGCTACATCAAGTTTAATGACAAGGCTATCGGTTAGATAGAGTTTAATGACAAGGCTATTTGTTAGATAGAGTTTAATGACAAGGTTATCGGTTACATAGAGTTTAATGACAAGGCTATCGGTTACATAGAGTTTAATGACAAGGCTATCGGTTAGATAGAGTTTAATGACAAGGCTATCGGTTACATAGAGTTTAATGACAAGGCTATCGGTTACATAGAGTTTAATGACAAGGCTATCGGTTACATAGAGTTTAATGACAAGGCTATCGGTTACATAGAGTTTAATGACAAGGCTATCGTTTACATAGAGTTTAATGACAAGGCTATCGGTTACATAGAGTTTAATGACAAGAATATCGGTTAGATAGATTTAATGACAAGGCTATCGGTTAAATAGATTTAATGACAAGGTTATCGGTTAGGTAGATTTCAATGACAGGGCTATCGGTTACATCGCGTTTAATGACAAGGCTATTGGCTACATCAAGTTTAATGACAAGGCGATCGGTTAGATCGAGTTTAATGACAAGGCTATCGGTTACAAAGAGTTTAATGACAAGGCTATCGGTTACATAGATTTTAATGACAAGGCTATCGGTTACATAGAGTTTAATGACAAGGCTATCGGTAACATAGAGTTTAATGACACGGCTATTGGTTAGATAGAGTTTAATGACAAGGCTATCGGTTAGATAGAGTTTAATGACAAGGCTTTCGGTTAAATAGATTTAATGACAAGGCTATCGGTTAGGTAGATTTCAATGACAAGGCTATCGGTTACATAGAGTTTAACGACAAGGCTATCGGTTACATAGAGTTTAACGACAAGGCTATCGTTTATATAGAGTTTAATGACAAGGCTATCGGTTACATAGAGTTTAATGACACGGCTAACGGTTAAATAGAGTTTAATGACAAGGCTATCGGCTACATCAAGTTTAATGACAAGAATATCGGTTAGATAGAGTTTAATGACAAGGCTATCGGTTAGATAGAGTTTAATGACAAGGCTATCGGTTACATAGTGTTTAATGACAAGTTTATCGGCTACATCAAGTTTAATGACACGGCTATTGGTTAGATAGAGTTTAATGACAAGGCTATCGGTTACATCGAGTTTAATGACAAGGCTATCGGTTACATAGAGTTTAATGACAAGGCTATCGGTTACATAGATTTTAATGACAAGGCTATCGGTAACATAGAGTTTAATGACACGGCTATTGGTTAGATAGAGTTTAATGACAAGCTATCGGTTACATAGAGTTTAATGACAAGGCTATCGGTTACATAGAGTTTAATGACAAGGCTATCGGTTACATCGAGTTTAATGACAAGGCTATCGGTTACATAGAGTTTAATGACAAGGCTATCGGTTACATAGATTTTAATGACAAGGCTATCGGTAACATAGAGTTTAATGACACGGCTATTGGTTAGATAGAGTTTAATGACAAGGCTATTGGTTAGATAGAGTTTAATGACAAGGCTTTCGGTTAAATAGATTTAATGACAAGGCTATCGGTTAGGTAGATTTCAATGACAAGGCTATCGGTTACATAGAGTTTAACGACAAGGCTATCGGTTACATAGAGTTTAACGACAAGGCTATCGTTTATATAGAGTTTAATGACAAAGCTATCGGTTACATAGAGTTTAATGACACGGCTAACGGTTAAATAGAGTTTAATGACAAGGCTATCGGCTACATCAAGTTTAATGACAAGAATATCGGTTAGATAGAGTTTAATGACAAGGCTATCGGTTAGATAGAGTTTAATGACAAGGCTATCGGTTACATAGTAGTTTAATGACAAGTTTATCGGCTACATCAAGTTTAATGACAAGGCTATCGGTTAGATAGAGTTTAATGACAAGGCTATCGGTTAGATAGAATTTAATGACAAGGCTATCGGTTACATAGAGTTTAATGACAAGCTATCGGTTACATAGAGTTTAATGACAAGGCTATCGGTTACATAGAGTTTAATGACAAGGCTATCGGTTACATAGAGTTTAATGACAAGGCTATCGGTTACATAGAGTTTAATGACAAGGCTATCGGTTACATAGAGTTTAATGACAAGGCTATCGGTTACAAAGAGTTTAATGACAAGGCTAACGGTTAAATAGAGTTTAATGACAAGGCTATCGGCTACATCAAGTTTAATGACAAGAATATCGGTTAGATAGAGTTTAATGACAAGGCTATCGGTTAGATAGAGTTTAATGACAAGGCTATCGGTTACATAGTGTTTAATGACAAGTTTATCGGCTACATCAAGTTTAATGACAAGGCGATCGGTTAGATCGAGTTTAATGACAAGGCTATCGGTTACATAGAGTTTAATGACAAGGCTTTCGGTTAAATAGATTTAATGACAAGGTTATCGGTTACATAGAGTTTTCTGACAAGGCTATTGGTTACATAGAGTATAACGACAAGGCTATCAATTATGTAGAGTTTAATGACAAGGCTATCGGTTAAATAGAGTTTAATGACAAGGCTATCAATTATGATAGAGTTTAATGACAAGGCTATCGGTTATATAGAGTTTAATGACAAGGCTATCGGTTAGATAGAGTTTAATGACAAGGCTATCAATTATATAGAGTTTAATGACACGGATATCGGTTAGATAGAGTTTAATGACAAGGCTATCGGCTAGATAGAGTTTAATGACATGGCTATCGGTTACATAGAGTTTAATGACAAGGCTATCGGTTACATAGAGTTTAGTGACAAGGCTATCGGTTACATAGAGTTTAATGACAAGGCTATCGGTTACATAGAGTTTAATGACAAGGCTTTTGGTTAAATAGATTTAATGACAAGGCTATCGGTTAGGTAGATTTCATTGACAAGGCTATCGGTTACATAGAGTTTAATGACAAGGCTATCGGTTACATAGAGTTTAATGACAAGGCTATCGGTTACATAAAGTTTAATGACACGGCTATCGGATAGATAGAGTTTAATGACAAGGCTATCGTTTACATAGAGTTTAATGACAAGGCTATCGGTTACATAGAGTTTAATGACAAGGCTATCGTTTACATAGAGTTTAATGACAAGGCTATCGGTTACATAGAGTTTAATGACAAGGCTTTCGGTTACATAAAGTTCATGACGTCTCTTCACCTTACAGGTTAGCACTGTGGCTCCTATTAGTCCTAGATCTGTAGTACCGACAGTATGACATAGAGTTGGATATAACGTGTCTCAGATAAGGATTGGGCCCTAGATGAATGTAATCCATTATTCCATTACTGTGATGACTCTAAACCCTAAACAAGCCAGCTCTGACCCTTGAATCCATCACTGTCTTCCTTCCTATTCCACCCTCCCTGTATTCCCTGGACCCCCCCCCCACCACCACCACCACAACATCCCTACATTTTCCCCTTATAATAATCATAATACATGGTACTTATATTTGGCCCAATCCATTAGTGTCAGGTTAAGGTTCAGGCTGTAATGAATGGATCCATTATCACCATTACTACTATTACCCCCCAGAACAGCACAGTCTGGTCTCACCTGGAGCCAGATGACGTTTGCAGAGCCCCACTGGGTGATCACGCTCTCCCCCAGGGAGCTGTGTGCCCGACCAAACCCAGGGTAGAGCACCCTTCCCCCGGGCCCGGCCGCCGCCTCTACCTGCACGCTGGCCCCCGCGTGGATCACAGCGATGTTGAAGTTCATTACAGTCCCCGGGTCTCTCTCCCGCTCCCGGGGGCGGAGCAAGAGGTGTGGGGAGGGTGTGACCAGTCCTGCCCACTCCGCCAGGGCCAATAGGAGAGAGAGGGTGGATATTGCAACCATTGCAATAGATCAACCAACCGTGGAAGGGGGAGGGGGCGGAGGGGGGGGGGGGGGTGAAGCTGTAAAGCGCACTGTGAGAGGGTGCCTATGAGAGAGAAAGAGACAGAGAGAGAGACAGAAAGAGAGAACGAGAGAGAGAAAGAGAGAGAGAGAGAGAGAGAGAGAGAACAAGAGAGAAGATATTGAGGAGTTTAGAAGACTTAGATGTTCTTGCAACATTCTCCCAGAATTGTAAGTTTGTTCACATCAGGAATGGCCTACACAGAGGGTGCAAAGCAAAGAGAGAGAGAGAGGGATGTAGAGACACAGGGGAGGGAGAACGAGAGGGAGAGGAGGAGAGAGTGTAATGGATTCTGAATCCAATCATGGGGTAATATAAGTTAGCTTTGGCTGGAGCAATACTGGAACAGCAATACGGTATAGAGAAGGGGAACAAACAATGGAGAGAGAGAGATGAGGAAAAGATGGGGTGTGGGGGCAGAGGGAGAGGGAAGATGAAATGGGTGCTATATAGGCTACAGGCTGAGTAGAAACAATATGAGCGAGAAGGGAAATATAAAGGATGGAGGGAGGGAGGGGGAGAGAGAGAGAGAGAGAGAGAGAGAGAGAGGAAGAGGGAAAGAGAGAGAGAGAGAGCGAGAGAGAGAGAGAGAGAGAGAGAGAGAGAGAGAGAGAGAGAGAGAGAGAGAGAGAGAGAGAGAGAGAGAGAGAGAGAGAGAGAGAGAGAGAGAGAGAGAGGAAGAGGGAAAGAGAGAGAGAGAGAGAGGAAGAGGGAAAGAGGGAGTGTAAATAGCAGACAGAGATAAAGATAGGGGTGGAGGTGGTTATTGGACTGCATGAATGATAACAACAATTAAGATCACTGCAAAACATGCACACACAGTTTTTCATGAATTCAGGTGCTAACACAATTTCTTTGATTAACAGGCATTGCTGACATGATATTCTCTCTTTCTCCCTCTGTCCCCTCCCTTCCTCTCCCTCTATTTCCCAGTGCCTGTTCTTTGACGCTGACGAGTCATTTGGAAAAAATAGGGACGGTGAAAAAAAGAGGACAGGAGGAAGGGACTGGAGGAATGAAAGACAGACAGACAGACAGAGAAAGAGAGAGAGACGGGTAGAAATGCGGTCTGTTGAAAGAAGGTAAATAGAGGGAATATGAGTTAGAGGAGGACGGGAAGAGGAGAGGAAACAGGGGACTAAAGAGGGAATGAAGGGAGAGAGGAGAGGAGGGATAAAATATGGGGGAGAGCAGGAAAGAGAGAAATATTGATTACCATGATGTGTATACGTGTTTGGCCTAAACAAGCACACTGCCAATCCTGAGGTCTTGACTGACAGGGTGTGTATGTTTAGTGTGTGTGTGTGTGTGTGTGTGTGTGTGTGTGTGTGTGTGTGTGTGTGTGTGTGTGTGTGTGTGTGTGTGTGTGTGTGTGTGTGTGTGTGTGTGTGTGTGTGTGTGTGTGTGTGTGTGTGTGTGTGTGTGTGTATACATGGCGTGCATGCACATGTGTGTGTAAGAGAGAGATCAAATCATATCAAATGTTATTAGTCACATGCGCCGAATACAACAATACAGTGAAATGCTTACTTACAAGCCCCTAAGCAACAATGCAGTTTAAAAAGAATAAGAAATAAAAGTAACAATTAGTTAAAGCACAGCAGAAAATAACAATAGCGAGACTATATACAGGGGGTACCGGTACCGAGTCATTGTGTTAGTCGAGGTAATTGAGGTAGTATGTATATGTAGGTAGAGTTATTAAAGTGACTATGCATAGATAATAACAGAGAGTAGCAGCGGTGTAAAAGAAAGGGGGGGGGGGGTCTGGGTAGCCATTTGATTAGATGTTCAGGAGTCTTATGGCTTAGGGGTAGAAGTAGTTTAGAAGCCTCTGGACCTAGACTTGGTGCTCCGGTACCACTTGCCTTGCTGTAGCAGAGAGAACAGTCTATGACTAGGGTGGCTGGAGTCTTTGACAATTTTTAGGGCCTTCCTCTGACACCGCCTAGAGGTCCTGGATGGTAGGCAGCTTGACCCCAATGATGTACTGGGCCGTACGCACTACCTTCTGTAGTGCCTTGCGGTCGGAGGCCGAGCAGTTCCCATACCAGGCGGTGATGCAACCAGGATGCTCTCGATGGTGCAGCTGTAAAACGTTTTGAGGATCTGAGGACCCATGCCAAATCTTTTCAGTCTCCTGAGGGGGAATATCTTTTGTTGTGCCCTCTTCACGACTGTCTTGGACCATGTTAGTGTGTTGGTGATGTGGACACCAACAGCCCCGTCCACTACAGCCCCATCGATGAGAATGGGGACGTGCCCGGTCCTCCTTTTCCTGTAGTCCACAATCATCTCATTTGTCTTGATCACGTTGACGGAGAGATTGTTGCCCTGGCACCACACGGCCAGGTCTCTGATCTCCTCCATATAGGCTGTCTCGTTGTTGCCGGTGTTTAGGCCTACCAATGTTGTGTCATCGGCAAACTTAATGATGGTGTTGGAGTCGTGCCTAGCCGTCATGAGTGAACAGGGAGTACAACAGGGGACTGAGCACGCACCCCTGAGAGGCCCCTGTGTTGAGGCTCAGCATGGCGAATGTGTTGTTACCTACCCTTACCACCTGGTGGCAGGTGTTCAGTCCCAGGGTCCTTAGTTTATTGATGAGCTTTGAGGGCACTATGCTGAATGCTGAGCTGTAGTCAATGAACAGCATTCTCACATAGGTGTTCCTTTTGTCCAGGTGGGAAATGGCACTGTGGAGTGCAATATAGATTGTATCATCTGTAGATCTGTTAGGGTGGAATGCAAATTGGAGTGGGTGTAGGGTTTCAGGGATAATGGTGTTGATGTGAGCCATGACCAGATGAGAGAGATGAGATGAGAGATGAGAGAGTATGAAAGATGAAGAGTGGTGCTGAACGAATAACCGTAATTTCTTTTCGGGGGGGGTTATTAAACAACTAATTGACCGACATCGGTTCAATTACTGTAGATATCTAATAATTCACGAGAGAAATCTGAGAAATCAAGTCAAGAACTATGTAGGATGCTGGGCAAAGGGAGTTGTAGTTTTCATGAAGCAAATATTCAACCTACGGTAGTTCAGCCAGAAACGTGGTAATTAACTGCAATGACCATAATCCATTGAGCCAGTTTTTTATGGCTCAGAGACGGATCAGAGAGGAAGAGGCGGAGTGAGAGGTGTTACTCTCTCCAAAATCTGTCCAAAATAAGCCCTATGCCTTTCTATGGGCTTATTTTGGTCCTAAGCTTGTCGTCTGCCTTCCCACTTTTGGGACAAACCACAGGAGGCTGCAAACCATGTGTTTGATATATTTGATACCATTCCAGCTATTCCGCTCCAGTCAATATCACAAACCCATTCCTCCCAATTAAGGTACCACCAATCTCCTGTGGTACACACAGTCCACATAGACCGCATGAGAGAGGAATTTACACCTATTTTTCTACTGATGTCTACGTTATGTGGACCTGACAGAGACAATGAAATATTTTCAATGTTTTGGCAATTTAATGTTTACTATTTTGGGCTTTGGGATTTCCATTGAAAAGCTCTAAAATCATTGTAACGTCATTATTTCATAATACATTTCATGTTATTTAAAAAATAATCAAAACCAAAATCGAAAACTGTGATTACTTCTTAAGAATCGAAGTGAAACCGAACCAACCTCAAAAAGCACAAATCGCTCAGCACTAATGGAGAGAGGGAGGAAGATGGAGGGAGAGAGACTGTCTTAGTCAGAGAGAGAGAGGGAGAGAGACTGTCCTAGTCAGAGAGAGAGGGAGAGAGACTGTCCTAGTCAGAGAGAGAGGGAGAGAGACTGTCCTAGTCAGAGAGAGAGGGAGAGAGACTGTCCTAGTCAGAGAGAAAGGGAGAGAGGGAGAGAGGGAGGAAGATGGAGGGAGAGAGAGATGGAGAGAGTGTCCTAGTCAGAGAGAGAGGGAGAGAGGGAGGAAGATGGAGGGAGAGAGAGATGGAGAGAGTGTCCTAGTCAGAGAGAGAGGGAGAGAGGGAGAGAGGGAGGAAGATGGAGGGAGAGAGATGGAGAGAGACTGTCCTAGTCAGAGAGAGAGGGAGAGAGGGAGAGAGGGAGGAAGATGGAGGGAGAGAGATGGAGAGAGACTGTCCTAGTCAGAGAGAGGGAGAGAGACTGTCCTAGTCAGAGAGAGATGGAGAGAGGGAGGAAGATGGAGGGAGAGAGATGGAGAGAGGGAGAGAGACTGTCCTAGTCAGAGAGAGAGGGAGAGAGGGAGGAAGATGGAGGGAGAGAGAGATGGAGAGAGTGTCCTAGTCAGAGAGAGAGGGAGAGAGGGAGGAAGATGGAGGGAGAGAGAGATGGAGAGAGTGTCCTAGTCAGAGAGAGAGGGAGAGAGGGAGGAAGATGGAGGGAGAGAGAGATGGAGAGAGTGTCCTAGTCAGAGAGAGAGGGAGAGAGGGAGGAAGATGGAGGGAGAGAGAGATGGAGAGAGTGTCCTAGTCAGAGAGAGAGGGAGAGAGACTGTCCTAGTCAGAGAGAGAGGGAGAGAGACTGTCCTAGTCAGAGAGAGGTGGAGAGAGGGAGGATGATGGAGGGAGAGAGAGATGGAGAGAGGGAGGAAGATGGAGGGAGAGAGATGGAGAGAGTGTCCTAGTCAGAGAGAGAGGGAGAGAGACTGTCCTAGTCAGAGAGAGAGGGAGAGAGGGAGGAAGATGGAGGGAGAGAGAGATGGAGAGAGGGAGGAAGATGGAGGGAGAGAGATGGAGAGAGTGTCCTAGTCAGAGAGAGAGGGAGAGAGACTGTCCTAGTCAGAGAGAGAGGGAGAGAGGGAGGAAGATGGAGGGAGAGAGAGATGGAGAGAGTGTCCTAGTTAGAGAGAGAGGGAGAGAGACTGTCCTAGTCAGAGAGAGGTGGAGAGAGGGAGGAATATGGAGGGAGAGAGAGATGGAGAGAGGGAGGAAGATGGAGGGAGAGAGATGGAGAGAGTGTCCTAGTCAGAGAGAGAGGGAGAGAGACTGTCCTAGTCAGAGAGAGAGGGAGAGAGGGAGGAAGATGGAGGAGAGAGAGATGGAGAGAGTGTCCTAGTTAGAGAGAGAGGGAGAGAGACTGTCCTAGTCAGAGAGAGGTGGAGAGAGGGAGGAATATGGAGGGAGAGAGAGATGGAGAGAGGGAGGAAGATGGAGGGAGAGAGATGGAGAGAGTGTCCTAGTCAGAGAGAGAGGGAGAGAGACTGTCCTAGTCAGAGAGAGAGGGAGAGAGACTGTCCTAGTCAGAGAGAGAGGGAGAGAGTGTCCTAGTCAGAGAGAGAGGGAGAGAGGGAGGAAGATGGAGGGAAAGAGATGGAGAGAGACTGTCCTAGTCAGAGAGAGAGGGAGAGAGGGAGGAAGATGGAGGGAGAGAGATGGAGAGAGACTGTCCTAGTCAGAGAGAGATGGAGAGAGACTGTCCTAGTCAGAGAGAGAGGGAGAGAGGGAGGAAGATGGAGGGAGAGAGATGGAGAGAGACTGTCCTAGTCAGAGAGAGAGGGAGAGAGGGAGGAAGATGGAGGGAGAGAGATGGAGAGAGACTGTCCTAGTCAGAGAGAGAGGGAGAGAGGGTAATAGAAAAAGAGAGGAACTGTGCTGTGTGTGTGACTGATAGAGGGATAGGGTTGGAAGAGAGATGGCGAGAGGGAGACAGAGGGAGAGAGAGAGAGAAATGCAGAAGGAGAGAGGTGGGTATACTGTAGATCACATACTGTATCACTACTTGGCCAAGACATATTCTACAGTGCTGAGCCTTTAGCCATTACTGTTAGGCCTGTCATCATATTTCATTCCACTAAGGTGTTTATGCTTTGCTTTGTTGCTATACCTATAGCCTACACTATTCCTCTTTTGTACCTAGTGTCCTTGCTTGTAGAGGGTACTCAATGTACTACTCTATATGTTGATTAGGTTGTTGTAGTGTACTGATAGAAAGATACACTACTGTGTGGTCTAAGTCTGCTTCACTGAAAGTTTGGTCAATATTTCACAGAGCAGCAGTAGTGTACCGTCTGTCTGGCGCCAATGCTTGTAGTTTGGGGATTTAGGACCAGGTTTCTGTTAATCACTGTAAATCTCTGTATAAATTAAATGTGTTATTTGATTATCTGTAAAGTAGTGAGCTCCATTCAGAGAAATACACCCCAGATTCCATGTATTTTCCTAGACTACCAGCACAGTACAGTTTACAATGGGTAAAATCATTTCCTGTCTTCTCCTATACTACAGTACAGTCTACAATGGGTAAACTCATTTCTTGTCTTCTCCTATAGTACAGTACAGTCTACAATGGCTAAACTAATTTCCTGTCTTCTCCTATACTACAGTACAGTCTACAATGGGTAAACTGATTTCCTGTCTTCTCCTATACTACAGTACAGTCTACAATGGGTAAACTGCTGTAGGTGAAATCCTGCCATTCACACCTCTCTAACCGCTTCACACTGAACTGGGATGGAAGCAGGCAACATGCCAGCAGAATGCTGCATCAGATCTGGTAGTGTGTTAGTGAATGGGCTTGTTAAGCCTGGTTGGAGAACCATGAGATCTGGTAGTGTGTTAGTGAATGGGCTTGTTAAGCCTGGTTGGAGAACCATCAGATCTGGTAGTGTGTTAGTGAATGAGCTTGTTGGAGCCTGTTTGGAGAACCATCAGATCTGGTAGTGTGTTAGTGAATGGGCTTGTTAAGCCTGGTTGGAGAACCATCAGATCTGGTAGTGTGTTAGTGAATGGGCTTGATATGCCTGTTTGGAGAACCATCAGATCTGGTAGTGTGTTAGTGAATGGGCTTGTTAAGCCTGGTTGGAGAACCATCAGATCTGGTAGTGTGTTAGTGAATGGGCTTGTTGGAGTCTGGTTGGAGAACCATCAGATCTGGTAGTGTGTTAGTGAATGGGCTTGTTAAGCCTGGTTGGAGAACCATCAGATCTGGTAGTGTGTTAGTGAATGGGCTTGTTAAGCCTGGTTGGAGAACCATCAGATCTGGTAGTGTGTTAGTGAATGGGCTTGTTGGAGGCTGGTTGGAGAACCATCAGATCTGGTAGTGTGTTAGTGAATGAGCTTGTTGGAGCCTGGTTGGAGAACCATCAGATCTGGTAGTGTGTTAGTGAATGGGCTTGTTAAGCCTGGTTGGAGAACCATCAGATCTGGTAGTGTGTTAGTGAATGGGCTTGTTAAGCCTGGTTGGAGAACCATGAGATCTGGTAGTGTGTTAGTGAATGGGCTTGTTAAGCCTGGTTGGAGAACCATGAGATCTGGTAGTGTGTTAACAACACATTCACCATGTTAGTGAATGGGCTTGTTAAGCCTGGTTGGAGAACCATGAGATCTGGTAGTGTGTTAGTGAATGGGCTTGTTATGCCTGGTTGGAGAACCATGAGATCTGGTAGTGTGTTAGTGAATGGGCTTGTTAAGCCTGGTTGGAGAACCATCAGATCTAGTAGTGTGTTAACAACACATTCACCATGTTAGTGAATGGGCTTGTTAAGACTGGTTGGAGAACCATCAGATCTGGTAGTGTGTTAACAACACATTCACCATGTTAGTGAATGGGCTTGTTAAGACTGGTTGGAGAACCATCAGATCTGGTAGTGTGTTAACAACACATTCACCATGTTAGTGAATGGGCTTGTTAAGACTGGTTGGAGAACCATCAGATCTGGTAGTGTGTTAACAACACTTTCACCATGTTAGTGAATGGGCTTGTTGGAGCCTGGTTGGAGAACCATCAGATCTGGTAGTGTGTTAACAACACATTCACCATGTTAGTGAATGGGCTTGTTAAGACTGGTTGGAGAACCATCAGATCTGGTAGTGTGTTAACAACACATTCACCATGTTAGTGAATGGGCTTGTTAAGACTGGTTGGAGAACCATCAGATCTGGTAGTGTGTTAACAACACTTTCACCATGTTAGTGAATGGGCTTGTTGGAGCCTGGTTGGAGAACCATCAGATCTGGTAGTGTGTTAACAACACTTTCACCATGTTAGTGAATGGGCTTGTTAAGACTGGTTGGAAAACCATCAGATCTGGTAGTGTGTTAACAACACTTTCACCATGTTAGTGAATGGGCTTGTTAAGACTGGTTGAAGAACCATCAGATCTGGTAGTGTGTTAACAACACTTTCACCATGTTAGTGAATGGGCTTGTTGGAGCCTGGTTGGAGAACCATCAGATCTGGTAGTGTGTTAACAACACGTTCACCATGTTAGTGAATGGGCTTGTTGGAGCCTGGTTGGAGAACCATCAGATCTGGTAGTGTGTTAACAACACTTTCACCATGTTAGTGAATGGGCTTGTTAAGACTGGTTGGAGAACCATCAGATCTGGTAGTGTGTTAACAACACTTTCACCATGTTAGTGAATGGGCTTGTTGGAGCCTGGTTGGAGAACCATCAGATCTGGTAGTGTGTTAACAACACTTTCACCATGTTAGTGAATGGGCTTGTTGGAGCCTGGTTGGAGTGATGAACTACTATTGTAGTCTACAAAGCGCTAGTAGAATTCTATTCCATTCCATTCACTGTCATGAACAGTAATATCCTAACTGCCGTTGAGCCATTCATACATTCATTCATTCATTCTTTGTTCCTTAATTTATTCATTCATTCATTGCTTAGAATATTTAGATTGTGTATTCCTCATCACTAGGACCAGTCAAATTCTTCAGAGGTAGAATTTCCCCAAGAACCCAGACATTTAAGATTCAATGAACTACAATCTAACAAAACACATTTAATTGATTGCCTGTCATCACTGTCGAGGTTTTGATGAGAAAACCTCCACCAGTACAGTAGTCTCTCGTAATAGTGTTTTGTTTTCCAAAAGGACTGCAGTAATGCTATAGAATTCCATGTCTCTGTATAGCGTAGCTCAAATCCCACAGCATAGCTACAGTAGATACTGTGGTGCTGCATAGTAGAAATATACCACTGGAACCCTGTGTGCTGCAGTGAAGTACACTGTATGTAGTATTGCCATCAATCTGTCATACAGAGTATCATAACCTGTTCCACAGAGCCGTAAGAGGAGGGATGCTGATTACTTTAAGTTCCCTCTGTGTCATCATTAATAATAACACTATTTCCTATAGATTAATATAGCAGTAATGTAGCATAATATTTTGTCCTCTGAGTGTCATGCAGAGTAGGGTCATGTAATATTGCACTCCAGAGGATTAAGGGACTGAAGTGTAATATTAGTTGTACTGTCCCACGAGGCAAAAACACAATGTGAATCAGTGTTCTATCAATATTACATGTTGTCATATTTCCATACTGACATTCAACATCCAAGGATTTTTGGTTGTATTTGAAAAACGCATTGACATACAGTCAGGTCCAAAATGATTGGCACCCTTGATAAAGATGAGGAAAAAACACTGTATAAAATAAATTATTTATTTAACTAGGCAAGTCAGTTAAAATCAAATTCTTATTTACAATGACAGCCTAGGAACAGTGGGTTAACTGCCTTGTTCAGGGGCAGAACGACAGATTCTTATTTACAATGACAGCCTAGGAACAGTGGGTTAACTGCCTTGTTCAGGGGCAGAATGACAGATTCTTATTTACAATGACAGCCTAGGAACAGTGGGTTAACTGCCTTGTTCAGGGGCAGAATGACAGATTCTTATTTACAATGACAGCCTAGGAACAGTGGGTTAACTGCCTTGTTCAGGGGCAGAACGACAGATTCTTATTTACAATGACAGCCTAGGAACAGTGGGTTAACTGCCTTGTTCAGGGGCAGAACGACAGATTCTTACCTTGTCAGCTACCTTTCGGTTACTGGTCCAATGCTCTAACCACTAGGCTACCTGCCATCCCAATAATACAAATGCTGAGCTATATTGTACGCTAAAAAAATTGGAAAATTATATTATTTCATACTAGTACAATTGTCAGAGAAAGAGATTTTGTTTATAAATAAATACTTTTCTTTCTCAAACAGATACGGGTCAAAATGATTGGCTCCCCTGTTTTCAATACTTTTCTATACCTCACTAACGGCATTGAGCCTTTTTCTAAAATGTTTTATGAGATTGGAGATCCCACTGGGAGGGATCTTAGAATATTCCTCTAGGGCTGGTAGGTACCAGGGACCTCACAATACAATATTATAATTTCTTAGGTGCCGATACGATATGTATTGTGATTCTCACGATGCTCACAATTCTGTATTGTGATTTGATACTGCGATTCTATTGCGATTTGATGTTACAAACATATTGCACACTATATGTATGCTGCAGAGAGGTAAGAGAGAACCTGAGAAAATGACTTTTTATCAGTCGGGGAAAAAAAAGTACTTAAAATGTTGGCTCACTATTCAAAAAGAAGATGGATAAATACAGTAGCTATATGACGAGAAATACAGGAATTTTGGTGCAGGTACAGCCGACTAGCGCTAGCTAACTCAAAAAAATACATTGATACTTGGAGGGAAATAACAATATAGTATAATCCCAAAATAATATTGCGATATGTTACTGTCCCCCATCACTACATTCCTCTGTACAGAATATTTCCAGATCCTTGATATCATTTGTCTGCGCTCATGGACCGCCCTCTTCAATTCAAACCACAGGATTGTTCAAGACTGAGATGGCCATTGCAAAATGTTGATTTTGTGGTCAATGAACCATTTCTTTATGGACTTTGATGTGTGCCTGGCAGAGGCAATCAGGTTCTTGGTTAAAATGTCCTGGTTCTGGGTAAAGTTTATGATGCAATTGACCTTAACAAGGGCCCCAGGACCAGTGGAAGCTAACTAGCCCCATAACATCAAATATACACCACCATATTTTACAGTAGGTATCCATTCCTTCGATGCCAAACCCAAATCAAATGTTATTTGTCACATGCTTGGTAAACAACAGGTGCAGACTAACAGTGAAATACTTACTTACAGGCCCTTCCCAACAATGCAGAGAGAAAGAAAATAGAGAAATAATAGAAAAGTAAATATAACTAGGAATTAAGTGACGAGGCAACAGGATAGATAATAAACAGCAGCAGCAGTGTATATGATGAGTCGAAAACATTATGCAAAAAGGGTAAATGCAGCTAGTCTGGGAAGCTATTTGGTTAAGTACTTAACGAACTATTTAGTCTTATGGCTTGGGGGTAGAAGCTGTTCAGGGTCCTGTTGGTTCCAGGTGCATCGGTACTGCTTGTCGTGCGAGAACAGTCTACGAGTTGGGTGGCTGGGATGTTTGAGCATTTTTTGGGCCTTCCGCTGAAACCGCCTGATATAGAGGTCCTGGATGGCAGAGAGCTTGGCCACAGTGATGTACTGGGCTGTAAGCACTGCCCTCTGTAGCGCCCTGAGGACAGATGCCAAGCAGTTGCCATACCAAGCGATGATGCAGCCAGTCAGGATACTCTCAAGGGTGCAGCTGTAGAACTTTCTGAGGATCTGAGGGCCCATGCCAAATCTTTTCAGCCTCCTGAGGAGTAAGAGGCATTGTCATGCCCTCTTCACAACTATTTTGGTGTGTGTGGACAATGATAGATCCTTAGTGATGTGGACACAGAGGAAGTTGAAGCTCTAGACCCGCTCCACTACAGCCCTGTCGATGTGAATGGGGGCAAGATCAGCTCCTTTGTCTTGCTGACATTGAGGGAGAAGTTGTTGTCCTGGCACCACACTGCCATGTCTCTGACCTCCTCCCTATAGGCTGTCTTATCGCCGTCTGTGACCAGGCCTACCAACGTTGTGTCGTCAAACTGTGCATGGCCAAAGAGCTCTATTTTCATGTCATTCAACAAATGTAAACGCCTGGAGTTTGCTAAACGGCATTGGCACTTGGATTGGAAAAGGTGCTATGGTCAGATGACATGAAAATAGAGCTCTTTGGCCAAGCACACTAGTGGTGTGAATTGAAATACCTGCTGGAAACTATGTTGGTGGATCTTTGATGTTATGAGGCTATTTTGCTCCCACTGGTCCTGGGGCTCTTGTTAATTTCAACGACATCATGAACTTTACGCAGTACCAGGATATTTTAGCCAAAAAACCTGGTTGCCTCTGCCAGGAGGCTGAAACTTGGCCGCAAGTGAATCTTCCAGCAAGACAATAGCCCCAAGCAAACATAAAAATCCACTCCAAAATGGTTAATTGACCACAAAATCAACATTGTGATATGGCCATCTCAGTCTCCAGACTTGAACCGCCTTTGAAAACCTGTGGATTGAATTGAAGAGGGGCAGTCCATAAACACAGATGAAGGATATCAAGGATCTGGAAACCCTCCCAATGTGTTCTCCAATCTCATAAAGCAAGGTGAGATGTTGAAAGGTATTGAAAACAGGGACGGTGTTGTTATCCTCACAGGGTGAGGTATTGAAAGGTATTGAAAACAGGGGCAGTGCTGTTATCCTCACAGGGTGAGGTATTAAAAGGTATTGAAAACAGGGGCAGTGCTGTTATCCTCACAGGGTGAGGTATTGAAACGTATTGAAAACAGGGGCAGTGCTGTTATCCTCACAGGGTGAGGCATTGAAAGGTATTGAAAACAGGGGCAGTGCTGTTATCCTCACAGGGTGAGGCATTGAAAGGTATTGAAAACAGGGGCAGTGCTGTTATCCTCACAGGGTGAGGTATTAAAAGGTATTGAAAACAGGGGCAGTGCTGTTATCCTCACAGGGTGAGGTATTGAAACGTATTGAAAACAGGGGCAGTGCTGTTATCCTCACAGGGTGAGGCATTGAAAGGTATTGAAAACAGGGGCAGTGCTGTTATCCTCACAGGGTGAGTCATTGAAAGGTATTGAAAACAGGGGCAGTGTTGTTATCCTCACAAGGTAAAGGTATTGAAACCTATTGAAAACACAGGTGAATTTTATTTTTGACCCCTATCTTTTTAGATCATTTGTTTTACTTGTTAAAAACTATATATATTTCTCTGAGCAATTGTATTAGTTTAACATAATATCATTTAAACAAGTTGTTTGAACATATAATATAGCTCAGTATTCGAATTTGTGTTTTTGTGCCAATAATTGTATGTTCCCCTATATGTGCTGTGTAGGTGTAGTAAAGTACCTTCATAAAGTATTCACACCTGTTACGGGATACTAGGAGTGGTGGGTTGTCACGGGATACTAGGAGTGGTGGGTTGTCACGGGATACTAGGAGTGGTGGGTTGTCAGGGGATACTAGGAGTGGTGGGTTGTCACGGGATACTAGGAGTGGTGGGTGGGAATCAGGCGCAGAGAGCAGGGTTCAGTAAATCTTGATTTATTCTCCGGACAAAAAACGGTCACGCCAACATACAGGGCGCATAGAACAGACCAGCCCAAACACAGGACCAAACAGTCCGGAGAATACAAACATGAAAACCACAACCAACACAGTAACAAAAAACAATCCCGCACAAAACAAGGGCGGGTCAAACTACTACATATAGGGAAGCTAATTAAACCAAAATACACACAGGTGAAACTAATAAGAGAAGACCAACCGACAAACGAAAAAGGGATCGGTAGCGGCTAGTAGGACGGCGACGACGACCGCCGAGCACCACCCGAACAGGCAGGGGAGCCAACTTCTAGTAGGACGGTGACGACGACCGCCGAGCACCACCCGAACAGGCAGGGGAGCCAACTTCTAGTAGGACGGCGACGACGACCGCCGAGCACCACCCGAACAGGCAGGGGAGCCAACTTCTAGTAGGACGGCGACGACGACCGCCGAGCACCACCCGAACAGGCAGGGGAGCCAACTTCTAGTAGGACGGTGACGCCGACCGCCGAGCACCACCCGAACAGGCAGGGGAGCCAACTTCTAGTAGGACGGTGACGACGACCGCCGAGCACCACCCGAACAGGCAGGGGAGCCAACTTCTAGTAGGACGGTGACGACGACCGCCGAGCACCACCCGAACAGGCAGGGGAGCCAACTTCTAGTAGGACGGTGACGACGACCGCCGAGCACCACCCGAACAGGCAGGGGAGCCAACTTCTAGTAGGACGGTGACGACGACCGCCGAGCACCACCCGAACAGGCAGGGGAGCCAACTTCTAGTAGGACGGTGACGACGACCGCCGAGCACCACCCGAACAGGCAGGGGAGCCAACTTCGGCAGAAGTCGTGACAACACCCCTTTAATTGTTTCACATTTTGTTGTCTTCCTGCCTGAATTTAAATTGATATTTTGTGTCACTGATCTACACACAAAACACCATAATGTCAAAGGAGAATTTTGTTTGTCGAACATTTTCGAAATGAATGAACAATTAAAAGCTGAAATGTCTTGAGTCACTAAGTATTCAACCCGTTTGTTATGGCAGGCCTCAATAAGTTCAGGAGTAACAATGTGCTTTAACTAATCACATAATAAGTTGCATGGACTCACTCGTTCAATAATAGTAGTTGACATGATTTTTGAATGACTACCCCATCTCGATACCGCACACATACATGTAAGGTCCCTCAATCGAGCACAGATTCAACCACAAGACCAGGCAGGTTTTTGAACCGATTGGTAGATGTATAAAATAAAATAAAAAGCAGATGCTGAATATCCCTTTGAGCATGTTGAAGTTATTTACTAGGCTTTGGATGGTGTATCGATACACCCAGTCACTACAAATTGTCCTTCCTAACTCAGATCAAGAGATGGGAATACTTTCTGAATGCACTGTATAGTCTATAGTAATTCCCGGTAGACGAAAGTGTCATGTGGGGTAATAACTCTGTCCAGCAGCAGCAGTGGAGTGAACAGTAAAGTGCAGCTGCAGCTCAATGCTCCTCGTATTAATTGGCCCATACTTCAATCACAGTAACTGGAGTGTGTCCTCTCTGATGGAACAGATCTCTCTCTCTCTCTCTCTCTCTCTCTCTCTCTCTCTCTCTCTCTCTCTCTCTCTCTCTCTCTCTCTCTCTCTCTCTCTCTCTCTCTCTCGCGCACTCACAGTGTTCTATCTATATCTGTCATGTGAGAGCAGTACCAGCAAGAGTCTGCTTTCACATTGTACATAATGTCCACCCTGATCAGTCTGTACTCCTGGAGAACTACTGTACACCGTAGAGTTGTGTTTACTGCACGGCTGTAAACAGTTATGGTAAAGAGCTGTGTTGTTCGGCTCTGTGCTGTGCCACAGACCCCATGGCCATCACAAGCTATCCAAGTGACAAACGACGTAGCCATCCATCAACCTGCGCTGACAGCAGGCCCTCTCAGGGAAATACAATACACTACATTTGTAAATTAGACGTGGGCTAAATACCGGATTAAGACAGTCACATCAATGTGATGGTACTTGTTTATGTGGAACACTTTAGATTGGGGTGTACGGATCTTAATGTGACAACAAACTGCTCTGGAATACAAACCAACGTCTGGATCTTTACTGCATGTTTTCTTCTGGCAAGAATAATACAGGTTTTGAGCTGTTTCACCATTTCACTGATAAAACTCAATATCGTAGCTCCACTCCTCCATAGTTTATCTCTCCACACTCGACTCGCTCACACCAACACTTCAGAACCTTTAACAAGAAAAAATACTCTATATGTTTATTGAGTATAACTTTTTCACACAGGGGAATTGGGTGTTGCATAACTTTGTCAATGAAACAATATAATAAATCCAATAATAGAAAATGTGGCTAATGAACCTAGCTATCTGAATGTAAAAAAACGAGCAAGTATCCATTTCGCTTTAATTGAAGATGTGATAACATTCAGTATCAAAAATATAAAAAACAAAAATCAGAAAGGGTCAAATCCATTTTCCCGGCACTGTATATGTTTATACGAGCACCTGTTTCTATTCCCCAGCCTCAGGTTTTCAACATGCTGTGACCTTCAACCCTGGAGAACAAAAGAACACTGTCCCAATTCAACATATCTTAACTTTGATCTTTTCAGAAGTCTGAGTATACAGGGCATTCAGACCCTTTGACTTTTTCCACATTTTGTTACGTTACAGCCTTATTCTAAAATTGATTGAATAAATAAAAATGCATAGCAATCTACACACAATACCCCATAATGACAACACAATACGCAATAATGACAAAGTGAAAAAATAAAGAAAAACCCTTGAATGATTAGGTGTATCCAAACTTTTGACTGGTACTGTACAGTAGATGGTAAACCTATGCTTCTATTTTATAGTATACATGTAACTACACTAAAGGACACATAAAGATACACACACGCCGACTGAGATGGCCGCCTCGCTTCGCGTTCCTAGGAAACTATGCAGTTTTTTGTTTTTTTACGTGTTATTTCTTACATTAGTACCCCAGGTCATCTTAGGTTTCATTACATACAGTCGAGAAGAACTACTGAATATAAGATCAGCGTCAACTCACCATCAGTACGACCAAGAATATGTTTTCCGCGACGCGGATCCTGTGTTCTGCCTTACAAACAGGACAACGGAATGGATCGCATGCAGCGACCCAAGGAAACGACTCCGAAAAAGAGGGAAACGCGGCGGTGTTCTGGTCAGACTCCGAAAAAGGGCACATCGCGCACCACTTCCCAGTATTCTTCTTGCCAATGTCCAGTCTCTCGACAACAAGGTTGATGAAATCCGAGCAAGGGTGGCATTCCAGAGGGACATCAGAGACTGCAACGTTCTTTGCTTTACGGAGACATGGCTTACTGGGAAAACGCTATCCAGGGCGGTGCAGCCAACGGGTTTCTCCACGCATCGCGCCGACAGAAACAAACATCTCTCTGGTAAGAAGAGTGGCGGGGGCGTATGCCTCATGACTAACGGGACATGGTGTGATGAAGGAAACATACAGGAACTCAAATCCTTCTGTTCACCTGATTTAGAATTCCTCACAATCAAATGTAGACCGCATTATCTTCCAAGAGAATTCTCTTCGATTATTAATCACAGCCGTATATATCCCCCCCAAGCAGACACATCGATGGCTCTGAACAAACTTTATTTAACTCTTTGCAAACTGGAAAACATTTATCCAGAGGCTGCATTCATTGTAGCTGGGGATTTTAACAAAGCCAATCTGAAAACAAGACTCCCTAAATTTTATCAGCATATCGATTGCGCAACCAGGGGTGGTAAAACCTTGGATCATTGTTACTCTAACTTCCGCGACGCATATAAGGCCCTGCCCCGCCCCCTTTCGGAAAAGCTGACCACGACTCCATTTTGCTGATCCCTGCCTACAGGCAGAAATTAAAACAAGAGGCTCCCACGCTGAGGTCTGTCCAACGCTGGTCAGACCAAGCTGACTCTACACTCCAAGACTGCTTCCATCACGTGGACTGGGACATGTTTCGTATTGCGTCAGATGGGAATATTGACGAATACGCTGATTCGGTGTGCGAGTTCATTAGAACGTGCGTCGAAGATGTCGTTCCCATAGCAACGATAAAAACATTCCCTAACCAGAAACCGTGGATTGATGGCAGCATTCGCGTGAAACTGAAAGCGCGAACCACTGCTTTTAATCAGGGCAAGGTGTCTGGCAACATGACTGAATACAAACAGTGCAGCTATTCCCTCCTTAAGGCTATTAAACAAGCTAAGCGTCAGTACAGAGACAAAGTGGAATCTCAATTCAACGGCTCAGACACAAGAGGCATGTCAATCACGGACTACAAGATGAAATCCAGTCCAGTCACGGACCAGGATGTCTTGCTCCCAGGCAGACTAAATAACTTTTTTGCCCGCTTTGAGGACAATACAGTGCCACTGACACGGCCTGCAACGGAAACATGCGGTCTCTCCTTCACTGCAGCCGAGGTGAGTAAGACATTTAAACGTGTTAACCCTCGCAAGGCTGCAGGCCCAGACGGCATCCCCAGCCGCGCCCTCAGAGCATGCGCAGACCAGCTGGCCGGTGTGTTTACGGACATATTCAATCAATCCCTATACCAGTCTGCTGTTCCCACATGCTTCAAGAGGGCCACCATTGTTCCTGTTCCCAAGAAAGCTAAGGTAACTGAGCTAAACGACTACCGCCCCGTAGCACTCACTTCCGTCATCATGAAGTGCTTTGAGAGACTAGTCAAGGACCATATCACCTCCACCCTACCTGACACCCTAGACCCACTCCAATTTGCTTACCGCCCAAATAGGTCCACAGACGATGCAATCTCAACCACACTGCACACTGCCCTAACCCACCTGGACAAGAGGAATACCTATGTGAGAATGCTGTTCATCGACTACAGCTCGGCATTCAACACCATAGTACCCTCCAAGCTCATCATCAAGCTCGAGACCCTGGGTCTCGACCCCGCCCTGTGCAACTGGGTACTGGACTTCCTGACGGGCCGCCCCCAGGTGGTGAGGGTAGGCAACAACATCTCCTCCCCCCTGATCCTCAACACGGGGGCCCCACAAGGGTGCGTTCTGAGCCCTCTCCTGTACTCCCTGTTCACCCACGACTGCGTGGCCACGCACGCCTCCAACTCAATCATCAAGTTTGCGGACGACACAACAGTGGTAGGCTTGATTACCAACAACGACGAGACGGCCTACAGGGAGGAGGTGAGGGCCCTCGGAGTGTGGTGTCAGGAAAATAACCTCACACTCAACGTCAACAAAACTAAGGAGATGATTGTGGACTTCAGGAAACAGCAGAGGGAACACCCCCTATCCACATCGATGGAACAGTAGTGGAGAGGGTAGCTAGTTTTAAGTTCCTCGGCATACACATCACAGACAAACTGAATTGGTCCACTCACACTGACAGCGTCGTGAAGAAGGCGCAGCAGCGCCTATTCAACCTCAGGAGGCTGAAGAAATTCGGCTTGTCACCAAAAGCACTCACAAACTTCTACAGATGCACAATCGAGAGCATCCTGGCGGGCTGTATCACCGCCTGGTACGGCAACTGCTCCGCCCTCAACCGTAAGGCTCTCCAGAGGGTAGTGAGGACTGCACAACGCATCACCGGGGGCAAACTACCTGCCCTCCAGGACACCTACACCACCCGTTGTTACAGGAAGGCCATAAAGATCATCAAGGACATCAACCACCCGAACCACTGCCTGTTCACCCCGCTATCATCCAGAAGGCGAGGTCAGTACAGGTGCATCAAAGCTGGGACCGAGAGACTGAAAAAACAGCTTCTATCTCAAGGCCATCAGACTGTTAAACAGCCACCACTAACACTGAGTGGCTGCTGCCAACACACTGTCATTGACACTGACCCAACTCCAGCCATTTTAATAATGGGAATTGATGGGAAATGATGTAAATATATCACTAGCCACTTTAAACAATGCTACCTTATATAATGTTACTTACCCTACATTATTCATCTCATATGCATATGTATATACTGTACTCTACATCATCGACTGCATCCTTATGTAACACATGTATCACTAGCCACTTTAACTATGCCACTTTGTTTACTTTGTCTACACACTCATCTCATATGTATATACTGTACTCGATACCATCTACTGTATGCTGCTCTGTACCATCACTCATTCATATATCCTTATGTACATGTTCCTTATCCCCTTACACTGTGTATAAGACAGTAGTTTTGGAATTGTTAGTTAGATTACTTGTTGGTTATCACTGCATTGTCGGAACTAGAAGCACAAGCATTTCGCTACACTCGCATTAACATCTGCTAACCATGTGTATGTGACAAATAAAATTTGATTTGATTTGATTTGACACACATGGGTGCACACACACCACACAAACCACACACACACCACACACACGAAGCCAATGTGCTTCTGCTTCCACATTGCTTGCTATTTGGGGTTTTAGGTTGGGTATCTGTAAAGCTCTTTGTGGTTTTAGGCTGGGTATCTGTAAAGCTCTTTGTGGTTTTAGGCTGGGTATCTGTAAAGCTCTTTGTGGTTTTAGGCTGGGTATCTGTAAAGCTCTTTGTGGTTTTAGGCTGGGTATCTGTAAAGCTCTTTGTGGTTTTAGGCTGGGTATCTGTAAAGCTCTTTGTGGTTTTAGGCTGGGTATCTGTAAAGCTCTTTGTGGTTTTAGGTTGGGTATCTGTAAAGCTCTTTGGGGTTTTAGGCTGGGTATCTGTAAAGCTCTTTGTGGTTTTAGGCTGGGTATCTGTAAAGCTCTTTGTGGTTTTAGGTTGTGTATCTGTAAACCTCTTTGTGATTTTAGGCTGGGTATCTGTAAAGCTCTTTGGGGTTTTAGGTTGGGTGTCTGTAAAGCTGTTTGGGGTTTTAGGTTGGGTATCTGTAAAGCTCTTTGGGGTTTTAGGTTGGGTATCTGCAAAGCTCTTTGGGGTTTTAGGTTGGGTATCTGTAAAGCTCTTTGGGGTTTTTGGTTGGGTATCTGTAAAGCTCTTTGGTGGTTTAGGCTAGGTATCTGTAAAGCTCTTTGTGGTTTTAGGTTGGGTATCTGTAAAGCTCTTTGTGGTTTTAGGTTGGGTATCTGTAAAGCTCTTTGGGGTTTTAGGTTGGGTATCTGCAAAGCTCTTTGGGGTTTTAGGTTGGGTATCTGTAAAGCTCTTTGGGGTTTTAGGCTGGGTATCTGTAAAGCTCTTTGGGGTTTTTGGTTGGGTATCTGTAATGCTCTTTGGGGGTTTAGGCTGGGTATCTGTAAAGCTCTTTGTGGTTTTAGGTTGGGTATCTGTAAAGCTCTTTGTGGTTTTAGGTTGGGTATCTGTAAAGCTCTTTGGGGTTTTAGGTTGGGTATCTGCAAAGCTCTTTGGGGTTTTAGGTTGGGTATCTGTAAAGCTCTTTGGGGTTTTTGGTTGGGTATCTGTAAAGCTCTTTGGGGTTTTAGGCTGGATATCTGTAAAGCTCTTTGGGGTTTTAGGCTGGGTATCTGTAAAGCTCTTTGGGGGTTTAGGCTGGGTATCTGTAAACCTCTTTGTGATTTTAGGTTGGGTATCTGTAAAGCTCTTTGGGGTTTTTGGTTGGGTATCTGTAAAGCTCTTTGTGGTTTTAGGCTGGGTATCTGTAAAGCTCTTTGTGGTTTTAGGCTGGGTATCTGTAAAGCTCTTTGGGGGTTTAGGCTGGGTATCTGTAAAGCTCTTTGTGGTTTTAGGTTGGGTATCTGTAAAGCTCTTTGTGGTTTTAGGTTGGGTATCTGTAAAGCTCTTTGGGGTTTTAGGTTGGGTATCTGCAAAGCTCTTTGGGGTTTTAGGTTGGGTATCTGTAAAGCTCTTTGGGGTTTTTGGTTGGGTATCTGTAAAGCTCTTTGGGGTTTTAGGCTGGGTATCTGTAAAGCTCTTTGGGGGTTTAGGCTGGGTATCTGTAAAGCTCTTTGTGGTTTTAGGCTGGGTATCTGTAAAGCTCTTTGTGGTTTTAGGCTGGGTATCTGTAAAGCTCTTTGGGGGTTTAGGCTGGGTATCTGTAAAGCTCTTTGGGGGTTTCGGCTGGGTATCTGTAAAGCTCTTTGTGGTTTTAGGTTGGGTATCTGTAAAGCTCTTTGGGGTTTTTGGTTGGGTATCTGTAAAGCTCTTTGGGGTTTTAGGCTGGGTATCTGTAAACCTCTTTGGGGGTTTAGGCTGGGTATCTGTAAAGCTCTTTGTGGTTTTAGGCTGGGTATCTGTAAAGCTCTTTGTGGTTTTAGGCTGGGTATCTGTAAAGCTCTTTGGGGGTTTAGGCTGGGTATCTGTAAAGCTCTTTGGGGGTTTCGGCTGGGTATCTGTAAAGCTCTTTGTGGTTTTAGGTTGGGTATCTGCAAAGCTCTTTGGGGTTTTAGGCTGGGTATCTGTAAAGCTCTTTGGGGTTTTAGGCTGGGTATCTGTAAAGCACTTTGGGACAATTGCTGATGTAAAAAGGGCTTCATATTGATTGATTGATTCCACTCATCTAAATTAAAAAGCCTCTCTGTGGCATCTGTCTCCTCTTTATGCAGGTTCTCTCTCTCTCTCTCTCTGTGTGTGTGTGTGTGTGTGTGTGTGTGTGTGTGTGTGTGTGTGTGTGTGTGTGTGTGTGTGTGTGTGTGTGTGTGTGTGTGTGTGTGTGTGTGTGTGTGTGTGTGTGTGTGTGTGTGTGTGTGTGTGTGTGTGTGTGTGTGTGTGTGTGCCTGAGGTCACCCAGTCACCTTTGATCAGATACACACTGTGTTATCATACGGCTCAATGTGTAATCTCACTCTGATATTATACTGCTGCCTTTCATTTAATGCCTAGGACACAGCAGCCTTCACAGTACACACACATAGTCACCCACCCGCACACATACACTCGTACGCACGCACACGCACACGCACACAGGTCTCAGAAATAAACTCCTGCATATTCTCATGCGATTCATATTAACAGTCACCAAAATACACTCAGTAAGCACATCTATATGCTACAATACACTAAGTAAGCACATCTATATGCTACAATACACTCAGTAAGCACATCTATATGCTACAATACACTCAGTAAGCACATCTATATGCTACAATACACTCAGTAAGCACATCTATATGCTACAATACACTCAGTAAGCACATCTATATGCTACAATACACTCAGTAAGCACATCTATATGCTACAATACACTCAGTAAGCACATCTATATGCTACAATACACTCAGTAAGCACATCTATATGCTACAATACTTGCACACGCACACGCACACACACACACACCCAGAGAGTTCAGTCATAAACAAGAGTAAGGTCAACCACCTTCATGTAGAAAGAACAGTCCCAGGGGATCCTGCAGCTCACACTTCCACACAACACAATACAACACAATACAATATTCTGTATTATTTCAATAAGAACCAGTGTACTAGACAAACTGGGGATTTCCATCATTCCATGATGTATTATATTTGCTGTATTTTTATAATAAGTTTGACTGTACCTCCTACTACCATCTGGGTATGGGGTTTATTATAATGTGCTGTAAAAGAAGCCGAGTACATTGCTGCTCTCTGTCTCTCTCGCTCTCTCCCCCTTGTTCTCTCTGCCAATTCCTGGATAATAACACTGTTTGTATATGAATACAAATGTAAATCACTTTCAATATACAACAATATGCTGTGACAAACAACATTGTATTCCACCAGGACATGTAAAGATGATGTAAAAGTGGGGGTACACTCTGCCAATACCAGGGTCAATATCACTGCCGGCTGTAAGGGAGGCTGGTAGAGTACAGTAGTATATATTATTCTCCAGAGCTCAGACATGCAATACAGTAGAGAGGCACGAGACTGACTACCACTGCAATGCACACAGCCCGTCCCTCCACACTCCCCACCATCCATTCCTTCCCAAGTTCACTATAATGCCACATCATTTATTGGATTTACATATATATCGTTTTTTTGGTTGAAATCCCTCTGTCAAGATGTCCTTATAACATACGACCTGCTGGATGATCTTACTATGTGTGTTTTAAAGGAAGTCATTTTCCCTCCTTGACCCCCTCCAATGCTTCAGGTTCTGAGCTGAGCTGGAGGGACTGGGAAGGGAGGGCTGGCGTTTGTTGCAGGGACACATTTATTACCCAACACTGCCTATTCACTACAATAGAACCAAATGTGTGAAACTTAATGTGTATTCTTTAGATAGTATCTATAACGGTCCATCTAGCGCAACAAATGTCTAGCATACGGTGTTTATTGTACCTTGCAGCCCACCTACTGGGCATGAAATGAAGAATGAACTGGATATAAGAAAGACGTTCTGGTTATCTTGGAAGACAATAGAAGGCCGATACGAAGGTGTTTCTCTCATCAGTAAAACAAATGTGTTTTGGCCTCATTTAGCCTTCATCACCAGGGAGCTTGAATGGCCCTCTAGAACTCTGATCACTATTTACAGTGGGGAGTACAATTATTTGATTCACTGCCGATTTAGCAGGTTTTCCTACTTAGAAAGCATGTAGAGGTCTGTAATTTTTATCATAGGTACGCTTTAACTGTGAGAGACGGAATGTAAAACAAAAATCCAGAAAATCACATTGTATGATTTTTAAGTAATTGCATGACATAAGTATTTGATACATCAGAAAAGCAGAACTTAATATTTGGTACAGAAACCTGTTTACAATTACAGAGATCATACGTTTCCTGTAGTTCTTGGTTTTCACACACTGCAGCAGGGATTTTGGCCCACTCCTCCATACAGACCTTCTCCAGATCCTTCAAGTTTCGGGGCTGTCGCTGGGCAATACAGACATTCAGCTCCCTCCAAAGATTTTCTATTGGGTTCAGGTCTGGAGACTGGCATGGCCACTCCAGGATCTTGAGATGCTTCTTACGGAGCCACTCCTTAGTTGCCCTGGCTGTGTGTTTTGGGTCATCGTCATGCTGGAAGACCCAGCCACGACCCATCTTCAATGCTCTTACTGAGGGAAGGAGGTTGGTGGCCAAGATCTCGCGATTCATGGACCCATCCATCCTCCCCTCAATACAGTGCAGTCGTCCTGTCCCCTTTGCAGAAAAGCATCCCCAAAGAATGATGTTTCCACCTCCATGCTTCACAGTTGGGATGGTGTTCTTGAGGTTGTACTCATCCTTCTTTTTCCTCCAAACACGGCGAGTGGAGTTTAGAACAAAAAGCTCTATTTTTGTCTCATCAGACCACACGTCTTTCTCCCATTCCTCCTCTGGATCATCCAGATGGTCATTGGCAAACTTCAGACAGGCCTGGACATGCGCTGGCTTGAGCAGGTGGACCTTGCGTGCGCTGTTGGACTAATCCATGACGGCTTAGTGTGTTACTAATGGTTTTCTTTGAGACTGTGATCCCAGCTCTCTTCAGGTCATTGACCAGGTCCTGCCGTGTAGTTCTGGGCTGATCCCTCATCTTCCTCATGATCATTGATGCCCCACGAGGTGAGATCTTGCATGGAGCCCCAGACCGAGGGTGATTGACCGTCATTTTCTACTAATTAGACCAACAGTTGTTGCCTTCTCACCAAGCTGCTTGCCTATTGTCCTATAGCCCATCCCAGCCTTGTGCAGGTCTACAATTGTATCCCTGATGTCCTTACACAGCTCTCTGGTCTTGGCCATTGTGGAGAGGTGGGAGTCTGTTTGATTGAGTGTGTGGACAGGTGTCTTTTATACAGGTAACGAGTTCAAACAGGTGCAGTTAATACAGGTAATGAGTGGAGAACAGGAAGGATTCTTAAATAAAAACTAACAGGTCTGTGAGAGCCAGAATCCTTACTGGTTGGTAGGTGATCAAATACTTATGTCATGCAATAAAATGCAAATTAATTACTTCAATGTGATTGTTACGCACACCTCTATGAAGAGGGAACGCAACACCCTGCTACAACTAAACTCTCCGTGAAGTGAAAAAGGTATGGACTGTAGGTGCGAGTAAGGATGACAACAGACATCAACAGACATTCCTTTACACTGTAATATGGGGAAAAGGGGCTGGACAGAACCAAAGCAAAGAAAGTAAATATCAAAGCCCCCCCTCTCCTATCTTACCTGCCTACCCACTACTTACCTAATTTAGCACCACCTGATGCCCTAAACAAAATACAGGGGGTGGTCCGCCCAGCTCTTACCTAGTGTGCCTAGACAGCGAATATGCTACGGGTATATGTATGCCTGCGGGCCTCTTGCCTAAGCACTCCCTAGGTGCCTTCCCCTTCCCCCCTGGGAACAAATGAAACAGAATATTAAACAATTTCACAAACAAACTAAGAACAAAGGACATCAAATAAGCTCTATCTGAGCAACAAACTCACAAAACATACCAACTCTCAGCAATGAACTCCCAGCAAAATCTCTAGCAAATCTACCTCTAGCAAAATCTCTAGCAAATCTACCTCCAGCAAAATCTCTCCCTCCTGAACAGAACACTGGCTTTTATATAGCTTCTGAGGGAATGGGTAATTGAAGACAGCTGCATAAGTCGCTCTGGATAAGAGCGTCTGCTAAATTACTTAAATATAAATGTATGTAAATGGGGCGGGGTCAGCTCTCCAATTAGCCATAGAGTCGACCAATCAGCTGCTTGAGGGATTTCAGGAAGCCATTTCCTGAAATAAACACATGCAAATACACAAACTACAACACATAAACTGTGGAACGTAACAGTGATTTTTTGGATTTTTATTATAGATTCCGTCTCTCACAGTTGAAGTGTACCTATGATAAATAATTACAGACCTCTACATGCTTTGTAAGTGGGAAAACCTGCAAAATCGGCAGTGTGTCAAATACTTCCCACTGTATGTGAATAGATACCTTCCATGGATCCTTCCACTGATCAGAGATCCAGGAGTTAATTGAGTGGGAATAAAGTGGAACAGAGTTATGACACTTTAGAATTAGAGAGGAAGTCAAATGGAAATTGAACAGATTTCTGTTTATAAATTATTCTGGAAAATAAACTTATGGACAATTCCACCATCTCCAAAATCCCCATTAAATAACTGTAGAAATCTGCATCAGATTGTTACTGTGATAGATCAATTAAATATTGAGAGAGAGAGAGAGAGAGAGAGAGGTGCCATTACAGCAGCTAGATTTGTGACCTGTTGCCACAAGAAAAGGGCAACCAGTGAAGAACAAACACCATTGTAAAAAAAAAATATTTAGGTTTATTCATTTTCCCTTTGGTACTTTAACTATTTCCATATTGTTACAACACTTGAAATGTCTCTATTCCTTTGGAACTTCTGTGAGTGTAATGTTAACTGCTCATTTTATGTAGTTTTTTTCTCTCACTTTTGTTTATGATCTTTTTCACTTGATTTGGCGATGTAAACATATGTTTCCCATGCCAATAAAGCCCTTTGAATTGAATTGAATTGTGAGAGGGGATGGACAGGAACCCTGCAGACACAGGAGCGGAGGCTTGAGGCACAGATCTTCACATCACTATTAGTGGTCATAGTGGATTTATTACACCAGCGTTTCTCA
Source organism: Oncorhynchus gorbuscha (assembly GCF_021184085.1). Taxonomy (NCBI): domain Eukaryota; kingdom Metazoa; phylum Chordata; class Actinopteri; order Salmoniformes; family Salmonidae; genus Oncorhynchus; species Oncorhynchus gorbuscha. The sequence continues at coordinate 79,239,763 of NC_060187.1, forward strand.
ACCATTACTGACAGCTCCCTCGAATGGTCAGCTGACACCAATTTAGTCTGTTCTCAAATGCTAATTGTCATTTCAGCTGTCTTAGAGGGAAACCGAGCCTAGCTTGCCAGTTCCAGGTTCGTATGAGGTCTAGAAACACTGTGATCCAGAGCAACTATACCTGGGGGGGTCAACCTCAGGGGTCACCGTCTCTGCTGCTTCCCTTTTCTCACTAGCACTTACATCATCAATTAAAGGCATTGATTGGCTAGACAGTTCACTCTCCTAGCCAGGTCGACATCAGCCACTAATTAAAAGGCTGGAATGAAAAGCAGAAGCAACGGCAGATGCTGTGAAGCCCCTGAGGAATGGGGTCTGATATCCCTGAGCTAAAACACTCAACATCACAACCAGCTAATGGTAAAGAAACGCCTGATGTTAAACACACTATATAACACAGTCACACTGTTATCTGTCCTTAGAAATAACAAGGACATGCTGATTTACTATATGTTAGGGAAACATACACACACACACCCACCTCCCCCCAAACAAACACACATTTATTGATCATTGTTAAATGAACCGGAACAGAGAAACATCAACTCTTCTAATTTGACACATTTCTAACACACAGACATTACCGTACACACACACAAACACAAACTTGCACACACACACACATACAAACACACGCACGCACGCACACACACACACAAACACACACACAAACACACACACAGACACACAAACACACACACACAGACACACACACACCCACAAACACGCACACACACAAACACACGCACGCACAAACACACACACACACAAACACACACAAACACAAACTTGCACACACACGCACAAACACAAACTCACGCACGCACGCACACACACACACAAACACACACACAAACACACACACACACGCACACACACACACACAAACACACACACACACACACACACACACACACACACACACACACACACACACACACACACACACACACACACACACACACACACACACACACACACACACACACACACACACACACACACACACACACACACACACACAAATGCAACTCACAGGAAATAGAGCATACCTGCGGGAGAGAATTTAAATGACAAAAAACTAAATCAGCTCCTAAATTGAATGCAATTCCACCAAACACAACATGTTGATACATAGCTGGTGTTGATAATCACAGAAATGTATATTACTGGTTTGCAGGGGTTCAAACCGGTTCAGGGAACAGAACCGAAAACCAGAAAATGAAGACATTATTAGAGGAAAATAATCAGAACTGTGAACGGAAGTGATCTGTTCTTTTACGTTCCGGTCATTTTTTTCAGTCCCACAAAACAATGCAACAAGGCGCATATGCAAAGCCCTCACACTGTCACTCAGAAACGTGTCCCAGTATGTGCCTGCCAGCTACAAGCCTTTATCAGTGTGTGTAGTCAACCTGCCCCTTCCCCTCCAAAGCAAAGTCTACTGTAGCCTACTAATTCAGAAATTAGGGAGAGATTTTTTATTAGAGAATTTAAAAAATTAAATGTTTCAATGCTAGTTAAGGATAATATAGTTTTCACTTGCCACTTTGTATTTATTAACTACGAAGAGGTAACACGTGATTTTTATTCTGCTGTCACTCTGCACACACACGCTTGTTAGCTAGTTAGCTAGCTAGCTCTGGTTCAACTTTATGCCAACTCCCATAAGTTCAAAGACATTCAAAGTTCCTCCATGGAAGATGCTCTTCTATAGGTATAATTCTGTGGGCCTAATTCAGATCACGCATTTCATAACAATGCCCAGCGGTTCAAGCCAAGCCTCCTCCACCCTCTCTCACTCTCTCCCCACCCGCAAAATTGTAGTCGCATCTCGCACACTTGTCTGTCCATTGTGCATGTATACTATAGCCTAGGCAGCCGATAGCGTAGGCAGTCGATAGTGCCTAGGCTAAAACAACTATAGTTTGCATGCCCCATAGCAAGCTGCTCTATCCGCACTGATTGGTGAAGTAATTGAATGACAAGCTGATGAAAAACAAAATGAATTTCAGAGGTTTAAAAAGGAAGAGAAGGGGACTATATAAACCGGTACATTTGGGGGGTTTCAAACAGTTTCAGAACTTTATTTTGCCGTTTGTAACAGTGGAATGGAACACTGCTAGGTTGTAGATGTCGTCAACCAGCTCTCACAGTCTCACGTCAGAATTAGACTTTCATCTATGTTTATTAAACGTCAATTTTTGAAGTTGTTGCAAACATCAAATTTCAAAGTGTTTAAGGTTAAGAACGGGCATTAATTCTGAAATCTTGAGGTTAGGCATTAACTGGTTAGGCATTAAATGGTTAAGTTAAGGTTTAAGGTTTGGGATAGGTTTAAAACAGAAATGTAAAAAACAACTTTCTGTCGCTGGATTCGAATCAGAGACAGATGCTTTCGTCAATCCGCCATCCCCGTCCACAACACCCTAGCAAATCCGAAGCCTGCTTGAAGGTAACAGCACTCACTGTTGCCCCCTAGTGGCCGGTTTCCACATCTTATCCCAACGTCCTCAGACATGGACGGACGTGGACGGACGTTGAAACATGTAACACGGGTGACCTAACATCCCTAGTGGCCGGTTTCCACGTCTTCTCCCAACGTCCTCAGACGTGGACGGACGTGGACGGACGTTGAAACATGTAACATGGGTGACCTAACATCCCTAGTGGCCGGTTTCCACGTCTTCTCCCAACGTCCTCAGACGTGGACGGACGTGGACGGACGTTGAAACATGTAACACGGGTGACCTAACATCCCTAGTGGCCGGTTTCCGCGTCTTCTCCCAACGTCCTCAGACGTGGACAGACGTGGACGGATGTTGAAACATGTAACACGGGTGACCTAACATCCCTAGTGGCCGGTTTCCGCGTCTTCTCCCAACGTCCTCAGACATGGACGGACGTGGACGGACGTTGAAACATGTAACACGGGTGACCTAACATCCCTTGTGGTCGGTAATTGGCATCCATACGTATACTGTATGACATGCAGACAACATCATCACGTTGAATGATACCAGTACTATCTGGCATCCTCATGTGATTCTATAACAGTATACAGTCGACTCTCTTGTTGATATATTTTGTCTTGGAACTGCATGCATGTGAAGAGAACACACAGCATTATAAACAGGACAGGGTGTATATGTATCTGCGTTGGAACTGCCATGCATGTGAAGAGAACACACAGCATTAGCGAGAGCGAGAGTTGCACCCCTTCTGAAAAAACCTACACTCGATCCCTCCGATGTCAACAATTACAGACCAGTATCCCTTCTTTCTTTTCTCTCCAAAACTCTTGAACGTGCCGTCCTTGGCCAGCTCTCCCGCTATCTCTCTCTGAATGACCTTCTTGATCCAAATCAGTCAGGTTTCAAGACTAGTCATTCAACTGAGACTGCTCTCCTCTGTATCACGGAGGCGCTCCGCACTGCTAAAGCTAACTCTCTCTCCTCTGCTCTCATCCTTCTAGATCTATCGGCTGCCTTCGATACTGTGAACCATCAGATCCTCCTCTCCACCCTCTCCGAGTTGGGCATCTCCGGCGCGGCCCACGCTTGGATTGCGTCCTACCTGACAGGTCGCTCCTACCAGGTGGCGTGGCGAGAATCTGTCTCCTCACCACGCGCTCTCACCACTGGTGTCCCCCAGGGCTCTGTTCTTGGCCCTCTCCTATTCTCGCTATACACCAAGTCACTTGGCTCTGTCATAACCTCACATGGTCTCTCTTATCATTGCTATGCAGACGACACACAATTAATCTTCTCCTTTCCCCCTTCTGATGACCAGGTGGCGAATCGCATCTCTGCATGTCTGGCAGACATATCAGTGTGGATGACGGATCACCACCTCAAGCTGAACCTCGGCAAGACGGAGCTGCTCTTCCTCCCGGGGAAGGACTGCCCGTTCCATGATCTCGCCATCACGGTTGACAACTCCATTGTGTCCTCCTCCCAGAGCGCCAAGAACCTTGGCGTGATCCTGGACAACACCCTGTCGTTCTCAACCAACATCAAGGCGGTGGCCCGTTCCTGTAGGTTCATGCTCTACAACATCCGCAGAGTACGACCCTGCCTCACACAGGAAGCGGCGCAGGTCCTAATCCAGGCACTTGTCATCTCCCGTCTGGATTACTGCAACTCGCTGTTGGCTGGGCTCCCTGCCTGTGCCATTAAACCCCTTCAACTCATCCAGAACGCCGCAGCCCGTCTGGTGTTCAACCTTCCCAAGTTCTCTCACGTCACCCCGCTCCTCCGTTCTCTCCACTGGCTTCCAGTTGAAGCTCGCATCCGCTACAAGACCATGGTGCTTGCCTACGGAGCTGTGAGGGGAACGGCACCTCAGTACCTCCAGGCTCTGATCAGGCCCTACACCCAAACAAGGGCACTGCGTTCATCCACCTCTGGCCTGCTCGCCTCCCTACCACTGAGGAAGTACAGCTCCCACTCAGCCCAGTCAAAACTGTTCGCTGCCCTGGCCCCCCAATGGTGGAACAAACTCCCTCACGACGCCAGGACAGCGGAGTCAATCACCACCTTCCGGAGACACCTGAAACCCCACCTCTTTAAGGAATACCTAGGATAGGATAAGTAATCCCTCTCACCCCACCCCCCCTAAGTTTTAGATGCACTATTGTTAAGTGACTGTCCCACTGGATGTCATAAGGTGAATGCACCAATTTGTAAGTCGCTCTGGATAAGAGCGTCTGCTAAATGACTTAAATGTAATGTAAATGTAATGTAATGCATTATAAACAGGACAGGGTGTATATGTATCTGCGTTGGAACTGCCAGGCATGTGAAGAGAACACACAGCATTATAAACAGGACAGGGTGTATATGTATCTGCGTTGGAACTGCCATGCATGTGAAGAGAACACACAGCATTATAAACAGGACAGGGTGTATATGTATCTGCGTTGGAACTGCATGGAGCTATGCACTGTAGTACAGGTGTCACTCCTCAGGAGTGGCCTGTACTGTGTGTAAGGTAGGATGCCTATTCCCTCTACAGCTGGGGAGGGAGAGAATCTAACGCTGCATACGAACATGTGGCTCAGGTTGGGGCTGCGTTTGTCTCGTGTCGCCATACTTCCAGAATGAAGTTGTTGTCACGCCTACCGTTTTAGGGAAGCCTGGTTCGCGATGAGACTAGGGCTGCTTTCACACCATATCTGGCACTGCCTCCGCTCACTACTGGGAGTGCCGGAAACACTCCTGTCTGCCTACAAACGGCTGCAGAACACCTTGGCTGGGGAAACACACCTCTCAGGGATGGATAACTCTGGAGATCATGTCGATCTCCACTGAGTTAGGTAAATCTGCTTTTAGGTTTTTTGCAACTCTGAAGATGGAGGAATTGGTGCCTCGAGGTCAATTCAAAAAGCTGATCGAGGACATTTTTACTGAAGAATGTGTTTGTTTTCTATTATTTTGTTTTACCTCTCATATAGTGATGTGAATATTGATGTGTATAGTGATGTGTATAGTGATGTGTATAGCGTATAGTGATGTGAATATTGATGTGTATAGTGATGTGTATAGTGATGGGTATAGCGTATAGTGATGTGTATTGATGTGAATATTGATGTGTATAGTGATGTGTATAGCGTATAGTGATGTGTATTGATGTGAATATTGATGTGTATAGTGATGTGTATAGTGTATAGTGATGTGTATTGATGTGAATATTGATGTGTATAGTGATGTGTATAGCGTATAGTGATGTGTATTGATGTGAATATTGATGTGTATAGTGATGTGTATAGTGTATAGTGATGTGTATTGAATTGATGTGAATATTGATGTGTCGTGATGTGTATTGATGTGAATGCAGGGCTATTCTGTGAAAGAGACCATGGTCTCAGCATAACTCCTTGTTCAAATAAAGGTAAAATAAAAACATTTAAATAAGCAGATAGAGCGCCACCTAGGGGAGAAGACTTGGAGGAAGTGAGAGACAGAGACAAACCCACTTTCCTGGGGTTTGGAGGGACTGATTAAATCTGAGACGTAGGAGCTGAGAGAGGAACGTCAGAACCCCATTGTGTTTTTCACTGTTAAATCTACAACCTGAACACTAGAGGTGGAGGCTGATGAACCTGTGAAGTTTGTTACACTGGAAGACAGCTGTGAAATTGTCCATCTTTCTCTCTGCTTTTCAGGCTCTGATGATACATGTTCAGAGCTGAGAGCTGATGGTGAGAATGGCTTTTCCCTGTTCAGTCATGTTACTGTTGTGTATCATTTCTAACACCCAAAAGTGATGACCACCTTCCACAAAGATTCACACACACTGACTAACACACCCATACCAAGTGATGACATGCCTTTATCCAGTAACTCCTTCAGCATATGTACACACTCTCACACACACTGACTAACACACATACACACGTGTATTTCTCACGCCGAAAGTCCAAGTGATGATGACCTGCCTTCAACAAAAGGACACTCTCACACTGACCAATAGCGATGGGGGAAAACATTGATACGTACATGTTGGGATATTCTTTTTGGACGATATATCATATTGTTTTGACAATAAGTATCGTGATAATAAGGTGATAGTAAGGTCCCTGGCAATTCCCAGCCCTACAGGATAACACATGCAAGCGCACATACACATAGGTCTATTTCTCACAGCCAACGTCCAAGAGGTGATGACTGGCCTTCATGAGGTCAGAGCAGCCAGCAGGAGCAGCCAGTAGGAGATAGAGCTGAGGTGAGATCCACCCTCATCTGTGTCCTCAGGGGCTCCAGGTCTGCCGGTCGTTGAAGGAGCTGTCATGGACTTGACTGGACCGTCCTGCTGTGCATTTCTCACACCCCATCAATGTGATGAGAATTAGCTACTGCTACTGTACACTCTCATCAGTGTGTGATTGTGTGATATTATAAAAGCAGGAGGACATGGTGTCATTAACTGTCTTGGGGGGGGGGGCAAAGTTCTTCTTTCGTCGTTAGAACCATGAGGTTCTGAGAAGGACGAGGTCATCAGGGTTGAAGAGTAAACAAAGATGGAATGATGAACATTTAATTTTCTCCCTTTGTTTGTTAGTGTTTTATCCCCCTTTCAATCTGGGCTACAAACTTTACAACTGGTTCAAATACTGATCAAATCTTTCCACAAGACATGATACATGACAGTGAATATTCCCACTGGCCCCTGGTTCTAGCTCCACTGAATCTGAATATGGGGTTGATCACAAAGATTGCTGCCACTCAGTCCACTGCATTTCCATTGTCAAGCCCTGAGGCATGGAGCCAGTAGTGAGGGTTTAGTGAAAGTGGCCAGAGATCCTGTCCCTGGGAGTGTGTCTGAGCTGGAGCAATGACACAGTGGAGGGTGACACACGGCACGGGCTGCGGACACAGGGTAACATCGCTTTTAGAAATGCCTCCATTTCCTCTTTTTAATAACCACTTATGGCTGTCATTTCCTGCCCCATCCATCATCATGAGGGACCACACCACACTTCTGCACTGCACAAAACATGCAGTCATGTGCAGCCATGCTTGAGGCCAACTCTCAACACCAATCCCCACCTGCTGGGTCTGTGTGTGTGTGTGTGTGTGTGTGTGTGTGTGTGTGTGTGTGTGTGTGTGTGTGTGTGTGTGTGTGTGTGTGTGTGTGCGTGCGTGCGTGCGTGCGTGCGTGCGTGCGTGCGTGCGTGCGTGTGTGTGTGTGTGTGTGTGTGTGTGTGCGTGTGTGTGTGTGCGCGCGCGTGTGAGTGTGTGTGTCTATATACTCTGTTTAGCCTTGTGCAGCTGTGTGCTAGCTAGTGGTCCCTTGTATCCCCAACACAAGTGTGGACTGTGTGAGTGTTTTTTGTTCTGTGTGTCCTTCTCTCTCGTACATTGATGTCAGTATGTCCATATGTACAGTATGTGTGTGTTTGTGTCCATTTGTCTGTCTGTCTGACTACACCTGTAGATGTCTGTCTGTCTGTCTGTCTGTCTGTCTGTCTGTCTGTCTGTCTGTCTGTCTGTCTGTCTGTCTGTCTGTCTGTCTGTCTGTCTGTCTGTCTGTCTGTCTGTCTGTCTGTCTGTCTGTCTGTCTGTCTGTCTGTCTGTCTGTCTGTCTGTCTGTCTGTCTGTCTGTCTGTATGTCAGTCTACACGTCTGTCTGTCTGTATTGTGTATGTGGTGTCCATCCATCCTGCTTCCTTGTTTGTCCGTGCATGTATCTGTCAGTGTGTATGAACCGTGCAGCCAGCCCAACCGTATACTACAGTACAGTACAATACAGTAGAGTACAATGTGCTATCCCTGGCCCAGACCTACCACTGTGGGCTAAAGTCAATTAGCATGCTGTTTATCAATAGCGGCCAAGCCAATCCATAAGAGAGCATGGGGAGAGGGGAGTACTGCAATCGCTCCAAAACACCAGTCTCTGATCTCGTTAAAGACTAACTGATGTTCTATGTTAACGAGCTTTACCTTAATTAATGGTATTAAAAATAACAGGGAGTGGAATGTTGGGTGGTTTGGGTGGGTGGGATTTGGGTTAGTCTCTCTAATATTGTATAAAAGGGATGGATGAAAGGAAAGGTGAAAGAGGGGAAGGTGTGATGTGGGATTAGAGGAGGGAGACAGGTTGCTGGGGTGAGAAAGAAGAAATGGAAGGGATTGCAGGGAGAAGAAACAGGGGGATTGGAGGAAGAAAAGAGAGACGCAAAGGGAAGGATAGAGAAGAGCTTTAAGGTGTTCTGTGAAAAAGTAGGAGAATCAATGAGGTGAAATTGATGAAGAGCGGAGAGGGAGAAAAAAGCAGACAAACGTTGACTCAATTCCTCTCATCTCTCCTCTCGCCCCCTCCAACTATGTCCCCTCCAGGATATTCAATTCCAGCTGACCCCTCCCCCTCTGACTCTCCTCATCTACCTTCTCTTCCCCTCTCCCTCTGACTCTCCTCCTCTACCTTCTCTTCCCCTCTCCCTCTGACTCTCCTCCTCTACCTCTCTTCCCCTTCCCCTCTCCCTCTGACTCTCCTCCTCTACCTTCTCTTCCCTCTCCCTCTGACTCTCCTCCTCTACCTTCTCTTCCCTCTCCCTCTGACTCTCCTCCTCTACCTTCTCTTCTCCTCTCCCTCTGACTCACATCCTTTACCTTCTCTTCCCTCTCCCTCTGACTCTTCTCCTCTACCTTCTCTTCCCCTCTCCCTCTGACTCTCCTCCTCTACCTTCTCTTCCCCTCTCCCTCTGACTCTCCTCCTCTACCTTCTCTTCCCCTCTCCCTCTGACTCTCCTCCTCTACCTTCTCTTCTCCTCTCCCTCTGACTCACATCCTTTACCTTCTCTTCCCCTCTCCCTCTGACTCTTCTCCTCTACCTTCTCTTCCCCTCTCCCTCTGACTCTCCTCCTCTAACTTCTCTTCCCCTCTCCCTCTGACTCTTCTCCTCTCCCTCTGACTCTTCTCCTCTACCTTCTCTTCCCCTCTCCCTCTGACTCTCCTCCTCTACCTTCTCTTCCCCTCTCCCTCTGACTCTCCTCCTCTACCTTCTCTTCCCCTCTCCCTCTGACTCTCCTCCTCTACCTTCTCTTCCCCTCTCCCTCTGACTCTCCTCCTCTACCTTCTCTTCTCCTCTCCCTCTGACTCACATCCTTTACCTTCTCTTCCCCTCTCCCTCTGACTCTCCTCCTCTACCTTCTCTTCCCCTCTCCCTCTGACTCTCCTCTCCCTCTGACTCTTCTCCTCTACCTTCTCTTCTCCTCTCCCTCTGACTCACATCCTTTACCTTCTCTTCCCCTCTCCCTCTGACTCTCCTCCTCTACCTTCTCTTCCCCTCTCCCTCTGACTCTCCTCCTCTCCCTCTGACTCTTCTCCTCTACCTTCTCTTCCCCTCTCCCTCTGACTCTCCTCCTCTACCTTCTCTTCCCCTCTCCCTCTGACTCTCCTCCTCTACCTTCTCTTCCCCTCTCCCTCTGACTCTCCTCCTCTACCTTCTCTTCTCCTCTCCCTCTGACTCACATCCTTTACCTTCTCTTCCCTCTCCCTCTGACTCTTCTCCTCTACCTTCTCTTCCCCTCTCCCTCTGACTCTCCTCCTCTACCTTCTCTTCCCCTCTCCCTCTGACTCTCCTCCTCTACCTTCTCTTCCCCTCTCCCTCTGACTCTCCTCCTCTACCTTCTCTTCTCCTCTCCCTCTGACTCACATCCTTTACCTTCTCTTCCCCTCTCCCTCTGACTCTTCTCCTCTACCTTATCTTCCCCTCTCCCCCTGACTCTCCTCCTCTACCTTCTCTTCCCCTCTCCCTCTGACTCTCCTCCTCTACCTTCTCTTCCCCTCTCCCTCTGACTCTCCTCCTCTACCTTCTCTTCCCCTCTCCCTCTGACTCTCCTCCTCTACCTTCTCTTCCCCTCTCCCTCTCTCTCTCCTCCTATACCTTCTCTTCCCCTCTCCCTCTGTCTCTCCTCCTCTACCTTATCTTCCCCTCTCCCTCTGACTCACCTCCTCTACCTTCTCTTCCCCTCTCCCTCTGACTCTCCTCCTCTCCCTCTGACTCTCCTCCTCTACCTTCTCTTCCCCTCTCCCTCTGTCTCTCCTCCTCTACCTTCTCTTCCCCTCTCCCTCTCTCTCTCCTTCTCTACCTTCTCTTCCCCTCTCCCTCTGTCTCTCCTCCTCTACCTTCTCTTCCCCTCTCCCTCTCTCTCTCCTCCTATACCTTCTCTTCCCTCTCCCTCTGTCTCTCCTCCTCTACCTTATCTTCCCTCTCCCTCTGACTCACCTCCTCTACCTTCTCTTCCCCTCTCCCTCTGACTCTCCTCCTCTCCCTCTGACTCTCCTCCTCTACCTTCTCTTCCCCTCTCCCTCTGTCTCTCCTCCTCTACCTTCTCTTCCCCTCTCCCTCTCTCTCTCCTTCTCTACCTTCTCTTCCCCTCTCCCTCTGTCTCTCCTCCTCTACCTTCTCTTCCCCTCTCCCTCTGACTCACCTCCTCTACCTTCTCTTCCCCTCTCCCTCTGACTCTCCTACTCTACCTTATCTTCCCCTCTCCCTCTGACTCTCCTCCTCTACCTTCTCTTCCCTCTCCCTCTGACTCTCCTCCTCTACCTTCTCTTCCCCTCTCCCTCTGACTCTCCTCCTCTACCTTCTCTTCCCCTCTCCCTCTGACTCTCCTCCTCTACCTTCTCTTCCCCTCTCCCTCTGACTCTCCTCCTCTCCCTCTGACTCTTCTCCTCTACCTTCTCTTCCCCTCTCCCTCTGACTCTCCTCCTCTACCTTCTCTTCCCCTCTCCCTCTGACACTCCTCCTCTACCTTCTCTTCCCCTCTCCCTCTGACTCTCCTCCTCTACCTTCTCTTCCCCTCTCCCTCTGACTCTTCTCCTCTCCCTCTGACTCTCCTCCTCTACCTTCTCTTCCCCTCTCCCTCTGACTCTCCTCCTCTACCTTCTCTTCCCCTCTCCCTCTGACTCTCCTCCTCTACCTTCTCTTCCCCTCTCCCTCTGACACTCCTCCTCTACCTTCTCTTCCCCTCTGACTCTCCTCTCCCTCTGACTCTCCTCCTCTACCTTCTCTTCCCCTCTCCCTCTGACTCTCCTCCTCTACCTTCTCTTCCCCTCTCCCTCTGACTCTCCTCCTCTACCTTCTCTTCCCCTCTCCCTCTGACTCTCCTCCTCTACCTTCTCTTCCCCTCTCCCTCTGACTCTCCTCCTCTACATTCTCTTCCCCTCTCCCTCTGACTCTTCTCCTCTACCTTCTCTTCCCCTCTCCCTCTGACTCTCCTCCTCTACCTTCTCTTCCCCTCTCCCTCTGACTCTCCTCCTCTACCTTCTCTTCCCCTCTCCCTCTGACTCTTCTCCTCTACCTTCTCTTCCCCTCTCCCTCTGACTCTCCTCCTCTACCTTCTCTTCCCCTCTCCCTCTGACTCTTCTCCTCTACCTTCTCTTCCCCTCTCCCTCCGACTCTCCTCCTCTACCTTCTCTTCCCCTCTCCCTCTGACTCTCCTCCTCTACCTTCTGTTCCCCTCTCCCTCTGACTCTCCTCCTCTACCTTCTCTTCCCCTCTCCCTCTGACTCTCCTCCTCTACCTTCTCTTCCCCTCTGACTCTCCTCCTCTACCTTCTCTTCCCCTCTGACTCTCCTCCTCTACCTCTCTTCCCCTCTCCCTCTGACTCTCCTCCTCTACCTTCTCTTCCCCTCTGACTCTCCTCCTCTACCTTATCTTCCCCTCTCCCTCTGACTCTTCTCCTCTACCTTCTCTTCCCCTCTCCCTCGGACTCTCCTCCTCTACCTTCTCTTCCCCTCTCCCTCTGACTCTCCTCCTCTACCTTCTCTTCCCCTCTCCCTCTGACTCTTCTCCTCTACCTTCTCTTCCCCTCTCCCTCTGACTCTTCTCCTCTCCCTCTGACTCTTCTCCTCTACCTTCTCTTCCCCTCTCCTTCTGACTCTCCTCCTCTACCTTCTCTTCCCCTCTCCCTCTGACTCTCCTCCTCTACCTTCTCTTCCCCTCTCCCTCTGACTCTCCTCCTCTACCTTCTCTTCCCCTCTCCCTCTGACTCTTCTCCTCTACCTTCTCTTCCCCTCTCCCTCTGTCTGCTGTCTTTTCCCATCTTCACCTCCACCTTTATTTACACCTTCTGTCTCTCTCTCTCCCCACTTCACCTCTCTTCCCCAATCCTCTCTCCTCCTCCCCCTGTTCCCATGTTCACAGCTGGTACAGTAGCGCTCTCTGTGGGCGACAGTATGACAGATCGGTAGAGAGGGGGATGTATTGACACTGAAGGCAAGGCATTACCACAACACATGCATTCCTCTGCTGCTGCAGTGTGTCTGTGCATGGTTGTGTGTGTGGAGGGGGGATTGGGCTCTTTCCTCCCTCTCTCTCTCTGTGTGTGTGTGTGTGTGTGTGTGTGTGTGTGTGTGTGTGTGTGTGTGTGTGTGTGTGTGTGTGTGTGTGTGTGTGTGTGTGTGTGTGTGTGTGTGTGTGTGTGTGTGTGTGTGTGTGTGTGTGTGTGTGTGTGTGTGTGTGTGTGTGTGTTATGCAGATGAGCATGTACGCCAAGTATAAGTTGCAAAAACATAACATAAAGGAATAATAATAACATAGTCCATGGGAATGGATACCAGCTTGACTATCTAAATAAGTGGAAACTGCTCTTATCAGGACCAACATCTAGACTACTACAAATAAACACACGTGAATGTAGGCCTATAGTGAAAACGCTGTTTTCCATCGACATAATGCAACACTTGGACAGCGCATCCCAATGAGTTTGAGATTGATATGGCAACCAGAAACACTGCAGCACATCTGTGATATGCAACACCATCTCTCATACAGGTCAGATACTCTCTCGCCACTCTGGCTACAGAGCTCCAGCTCTCATTTCCAGTTCTGGCCTTAAATTTGGGCCTTAATTTATGTTTACCTTAGATATAGTCCATTAATAAAGTCATGCTAGGAACAAAAGTTATTTATGGACCCAAAAGGATAGAAACACGAGGACGTAAATTAAGAAATCTACCAAGACTGAGCTCACACTCTCAGCTAAAAAACATAATATTTCCACTGCCGTTGGTAATTTAGTCAAGTAACAGTGTTTGAGTACAAATCCATTGGTGAAAATAAGGAGAATGACAGGTGTTGTACCACTACTGTACCTCGGCATGCAGTGGTCTTAACGTATTCTCCATCCTAGCGTCCTGTACCTCGGCATGCAGTGGTCTTAACGTATTCTCCATCCTAGCGTGCTGTACCTCGGCATGCAGTGGTCTTAACGTATTCTCCATCCTAGCGTCCTGTACCTCGGCATGCAGTGGTCTTATCGTATTCTCCATCCTAGCGTGCTGTACCTCGGCATGCAGTGGTCTTAACGTATTCTCCATCCTAGCGTCCTGTACCTCGGCATGCAGTGGTCTTAACGTATTCTCCATCCTAGCGTGCTGTACCTCGGCATGCAGTGGTCTTAACGTATTCTCCATCCTAGCGTGCTGTACCTCGGCATGCAGTGGTCTTAACGTATTCTCCATCCTAGCGTGCTGTACCTCGGCATGCAGTGGTCTTAACGTATTCTCCATCCTAGCGTGCTGTACCTCGGCATGCAGTGGTCTTAACGTATTCTCCATCCTAGCTTCCTGTACCTCGGCATGCAGTGGTCTTAACGTATTCTCCATCCTAGCGTGCTGTACCTCGGCATGCAGTGGTCTTAACGTATTCTCCATCCTAGCGTCCTGTACCTCGGCATGCAGTGGTCTTAACGTATTCTCCATCCTAGCGTGCTGTACCTCGGCATGCAGTGGTCTTAACGTATTCTCCATCCTAGCGTGCTGTACCTCGGCATGCAGTGGTCTTAACGTATTCTCCATCCTAGCGTGCTGTACCTCGGCATGCAGTGGTCTTAACGTATTCTCCATCCTAGCGTGCTGTACCTCGGCATGCAGTGGTCTTATCGTATTCTCCATCCTAGCGTGCTGTACCTCGGCATGCAGTGGTCTTAACGTATTCTCCATCCTAGCGTGCTGTACCTCGGCATGCAGTGGTCTTAACGTATTCTCCATCCTAGCGTGCTGTACCTCGGCATGCAGTGGTCTTAACGTATTCTCCATCCTAGCGTGCTGTACCTCGGCATGCAGTGGTCTTAACGTATTCTCCATCCTAGCGTGCTGTACCTCGGCATGCAGTGGTCTTAACGTATTCTCCATCCTAGCGTCCTGTACCTCGGCATGCAGTGGTCTTAACGTATTCTCCATCCTAGCGTCCTGTACCTCGGCATGCAGTGGTCTTAACGTATTCTCCATCCTAGCGTGCTGTACCTCGGCATGCAGTGGTCTTAACGTATTCTCCATCCTAGCGTGCTGTACCTCGGCATGCAGTGGTCTTAACGTATTCTCCATCCTAGCGTGCTGTACCTCGGCATGCAGTGGTCTTAACGTGTTCTCCATCCTAGCGTGCCGTGCAGAGATATAAATAGATAGTGAAGATTGATCGACAATCTTACTGAAAGCTGTAGCTAAGATCAAGACGGGGGCACACACACACACACACACACACACACACAGAGAGATGCAAACACACACACAAGCACAGCAAACACACACAGTAGCCTAAGCATACCTTGCAAAATGAACATCAATAGATATGACAACTTCAATTGATAAATCTGCAGGAATTCATGCAAGTACCAGAAAACTGCTGAACATGTGTGTGTCCGAATGTGGAGGTTTTTCACATGGTATCTATATAACCAACAAATATGCAAGATAGGCTATGCGTTGAGGGGTATAGAGCTCGTGAGTGTTCACGCGCAGCAATGACAGAGGGGTCAAAGCCCCCCGTGCCGGCCGTTTCCACCTCTCCATCCATCTTTCCATCATGAGCGGCTCTACAGATGCCGACACCCGCACCCCTATTCCCGTCTCAATGACGCGTAGCAGGCTTTCGCTCCGCTAACCACAATGATTCTAACTAGGAGACAGAAAAAAACTAACAAAATACCTCCGCACCTCGAATTCATAAAAATACATGCACTTACTGTTTTTCATGAGCCTTTCCCCCCTCGCTCCCTTCGTCCCTCCATTCTTTTCACATCCTTCCCTTTTGAGGTATCCGTTTGCGTGTTTCCCCCCTGAAAATATATATCTAAATATATATTCTACATGTATTCAATTCTTAGATCTCTCTCTACCTCTCTCCCTCCCTGTCTCCTCTCTCTCTCCCCCTTTCCCTGTTCTTTTGTTAAAATTCAGTATATGCGCCCGGTCACCTAGCAACCATCAACCTCTCTCTCTATCCCTCCCTCACTCTCTCTCTCCATCACTGGCGACACGTGTTGAATGCTAAACTTAGCGGTGTGGAATAATATTAATAAAGGGGTGGTCGCTCTATAACTCTCCCTCTCTACCTCTCTCTCTTTCACTCTCACGCTTTGGCTATCATAATGCAATATAAATATTTACTCGAACCACTCAACCCTCTTATTGCACCCCCTCCAACTCCCTCCATCCACATTTCTCCCCTCCCTCTCCCCTTTCTCCCTCCCTCTCTCTCCTCCCCTCCGGTCCAGCCATTCTCCTGGCTCCTATCGCTTTCTGCTTCTCCAAGCAAAACGGAGGCTCACCTCGCCACTGTCTGCAGAGCACATGTGAGTGTCACTCTGTTCCGTGGCTGGAAAGACCTGACATGAATGTGTGTGTGTGTGTGTGTGTGTGTGTGTGTGTGTGTGTGTGTGTGTGTGTGTGTGTGTGTGTGTGTGTGTGTGTGTGTGTGTGTGTGTGTGTGTGTGTGTGTGTGTGTGTGTGTGTGTGTGTGTGTGTGTGTGTGTGTGTGAGAGAGAGAGAGAGCTTACTGTGTATGATTGTATGCAATCTTGCCCTGTAATTTGGACGAATGTGCTGCGTTAGTACATAGTCTACGTGTGAGATGATAGCATAGCATAGTGAATCAGTTTGCACCCTGGACTCAGGGGTAGATGGAAACAGTGGAGGCTGCTGAGGCTAGTAATAATGGCTGGAATGGAATAAATGGAATGGCTTCAAACACATGGTAAACGTTTGTTTAATGTTGTTAATACCTTTCCACCTATTCAGCTCCAGCCATTTCCACAAGCCCATCCTCCCCAATTAAGGTGCCGTCAAACTACTGTGAATGAAAGATAGGTCAACAAAAATCACTCAAATTAGTATGATATTGTAGCGACCCGCACAGACAGCTGTGTGTTATGTGTTAGGCTAGTAGGTGGTTGTGTTGTACTTACCAGTACCCAGTGTTCGCGGGGTCCGACATGCCAATCAACCTACTATCTGCCAATCATGGGAATGCCTAGAATGTTCTGATGCCGGGCATCCTGGCGGTTGGCGGAGTAGCGTGGAGGGGGGTTGGGCAGGGGGAGCATTGGAAGTTAAGACCAGGTTTAGCCTTTGTTCTCTCTCTTACGTCTGGGCTTCTCAAGAGAAAGTCACGATTGGCTTGTGGGTTATGTTTCATTTATTTGGCGTGGGCTACGGCGAAACAGTAGCCTGTGTTGGGTTAATAAACCGTTAATTCGTAAACTCAATCCTCTGTCTGGACAATTGTTCCTTTATGATCTAGTCAGGTCATTATATTGGTGTCAGATGTAAAAACGTTGATAAAAGTTAGCCAGCTAGGTAGCTGACTTCTGTGGCTAGCTACCGTAGGTGAGAACGGGGGGTTGAAAATGCTTCGAGGGAATCCAAAAGTGAAGGTGGAGGTAGTGGATGATTATGGCCAAGGAGGTGCGTGTGCATGGACGTCGGAGGATCTGGCTGAGGAGATCGCCAGGGCGTCGGAACCCAGAGGCCACTTGAGGGAGGACATTGGAGTGATGGCGGCTGAAGCGAGCATGAGTCCTTCATCGACTGTGTTTCGCGCGTATTCTGGTGGGCGGACCAAAGGGGTGACGTCAACGCGGCGGGACGAGGAATCTGGGGCTCAGTATGTAAACAGACATGGCGGTGCCCAGTTCCCGGCTGCGTCCATATCTGTTAAGACCCTGAAGTATTCCGGTAAGGCGGATTGGGAAGCTTTTCATGCTCAGTTTGAGCTGTTAGCTCATTTTAGCGGGGGATCGGATGAAGAAAGGGCACTGCAGTTGCCTTTATGCCTCACGGATGATGCCCTGTCCTGTTTGATACTGATTAGCCCTGAGGAAAGACGTGCTTATGGGGCTTTAGTGGGAGCACTGAGGAGGCGCTATGGACAGTGTGTACAGCCCGGGCTACTGCGCTCCGAACTGAGTAATAGACGCAGGCAGCCTGGAGAGCCTCTACGGGTGCTAGGTAATGACATTGAGAGCCTCTCCCTTAGTGCAGAGCGAGCTAGCATGGGACAAGTTCATACAGGAGCTCTCTCCTACGGAGCTGCGCATACAGACCCAGCTGGCTCATGAGTCATTGCAGATAGCCTTGGAGAGGGAGCTGGTGTGGGCTGGGGCTTCAGCTGGGGCTTTGGTGGGGGTGCAGGGAGACAGACCCTCTGTGCGAGCTGGGGGGCAGAGCAGCCCGGAGACGGAAAAGCCTGCATGGGTGGCTGAAATGACAGAACTCATTCGTGCTGTGTCGCTACAGGCGGCACAAAACACACGCCCTGGTCCCAGGGTCTGCTGGGGTTGTGGTCAGCCAGGCCATCTGCGCCGAGATTGCCCCACATCCCTCAGAGTCCAGGAAAACGTCTCATGTCCCGCAGAGCTCAGGGAAATGGCTCAGGTCCCCCAGAGCTCAGGGAAACGGCTCGGGGTCCGCATAGACCAGGTAGTGCGGACGCCTTGCTTTCTATCCCAACCACCATCTTCTTCAGGAGGAGCCCACCGGCACAGATGGGGAAGCAAGGCTCCACTTCCCCCAGAAGAAGACAAGGACAAGCGGATGGAGCCTGTTGTTCTGGTGGGCCGGACCTGTGTTGGGGACTTTTGTCATGTTCCTGTCATTGTGGAGGGGGTGCCCTTGCTCTGCCCTGGTGGACCCTGGGTCCACAGTAACCCTGGTGAACTCCAGATATTGTGCCAGGTTGGACTCAGTGTGAGCCCACAACTGTGCAGCTCCGCACAGTCACAGGTGAGCTAGCACCCATGAAAGGGAAGGGACTAATGACTCTGACAGTAGGGGGCAGGTCTGTGCATCATCATGTGTGGGTGGCGGCTGTGCAGGACCCTTGTATACTGGGGTTGGACTTTCTTAGGAGCACAGGCTGCCAATTAGACCTAAATGGGGGCACACAGAGCTTCCAGGGAGGCCCGGCAGTCACCATGGCCCCCCCTAATGTCACATACACGCAACCCAACAAACCCTTTACTCCAACAGTTAAAGAAGCAGAGACTCATGGCTGACCCCCCACCTCCCCCACGTCTGTGTGTGACTTTTCCCCAGCCCCCCTGTCACCTACGGCTGTGTGTTACATTCCCCCACCTACCTCCACGACACCGCCCTCTGTGAGCCCGGGACGCACCCCCCCAGCCCAGCTAACCCAGATGGGAGAGGAGAGGACACTGTCTGCAGTGAGGGAGATATGGGGGAGGAACGGTGTTGGTCTTGACCCCAAGCAGCAGTAACGGTTGTGGCAGTTGCTGTTTGAATTCAGAGACAGCTTAGCGCTGAGTGAGGAAGAGTTGGGTCAGACTCATCTGGTGCAGCATGAGATTGACACAGGTGATGCTCGACCCATGAAGATGTGTCCCCCACCGTATCCCGCTGGCACGCCAGGAGGCGGCAGACAAGACTGTGTTGGAGATGCAGCGGGGAGACTTCATCGAGCCCTCAGACAGCCCCTGGGCGGCGCCAGTCGTCATGGTTCCGAAGAAGGGGGCAAGCTGAGGTTCTGTGCGGACTACAGGTGGCTGAATGAGGTAACCAGGAAGGACTCATACCCCATACCATGTATCGATGAGTCGCTGGACCTGGTTAGGGGGTCCTCCTGGTTTTCCTCACTAGACCTCCGCAGTGGCTACTGGCAGGTGCCCCTCTCCCCAGAGGCCAGAGCCAAAACTGCATTCTCCACTAACAGAGGACACTGGCAGTTCAAGGTCCTGTGCAACGCTCCAGCTACTTTTGAGCATTTGATGGACAGGGTGCTGGATGGCATCCCCAGACAGTAGTGTCTGGTATACCTCGACGACATCCTGGCCCATGGCAGCTCCTTCCAGTCAGCCCTGGGGGCACTACGGTGTGTGCTGGAGAGGGTGGCTGCCGCAGGTCTGAAGATCCACCCCGAGAAGTGCCCCTTCATGAGGAGAGAGGTGTCCTTCTTGGGCCACAGAGTGGGGAAGGAGGGGATCAGCACCATGGAGGACAAGGTGGGGGCTGTCTGAGACTGGCCCACCCCCGACTAGCGTCAGCTGAAGATCTTCCTGGGCCTGGCCTCGTACCACAGGAGGTTTGTACAGGGCTTCTCAAGTGTCACTGCTGCCCTGAACCGCCTGTTGCCGAAGGACAAGGTCTTCACTTGGACAGTGGAGTGTGAGGAGGCGTTCAACACCCTCAAACGTGCACTGATCGAGGCCCCCGTGCTCGCCCCCCCCTGACCTCACCTTGCCCTTTATCCTGGACACAAACACGAGCAATGTAGGCATGGGTGGGGTGCTGGCCCAGGTGGGGCCAGAGGGGGAGAGAGTGGTGGCGTACTTCAGCAAAACATTTGACAAACATGACCGCCCCTACTGTGTCACCCGGCGGGATCTCTTGGCTGTTGTGGCTTCCATCAAACACTACAAGTACTACCTGGGTGGCCTGCCCTTTACTGTAAGGACTGACCACTCTGCTCTCCAGTGGCTCATGTCGTTCAGAGAGCCAGAGGGGCAGGTGGCACGCTGGTTGGAGGAGCTTCAGCCGTATGACTTCACAGTGGTGCACAGGGCAGGGGCACGCCACTCCAAAGCCGGCGCCATGTCCCGTCGGCTCTGTACTGTTTTCTATCCCAAGCTGTCAATTATATGCATATTCTAGCATCTTGTCCTGACAAAATATCCTGTTCACGATGGGAATGTTATTTTTCCAAAAATGAAAATCCTGCCCCCTATTCACAAAAGGTTTTAAGAGCTTGAAAGTAAGCATTTCACGGTAAAGTCTACACTTGTTGTATTTGGAGCATGTGACAAATAAAGTTTGATTTGATCAATAGATCCATACATGACCATGGATCATTAGTGAGGCCTGCACCACGCTACTGTGTAAATTATCATATGATTGGAGTAAACATATTCAGGAGCGCTCCAGATTGATTTACATAAAACACACACACACATACACACCAGCCAGGTCACACCAGATCAACTTCAGTATTCAACGTTGTCCAGGTCCCCAGGACATTGGGAGATGCCTTCAACAACATCCACTAGGGGCAACGTCAGCGCCTATTAGCATCTAGCTAGCAACTTGCTAGGGTGTTGTGGATGGGGATAGAGGATGAGCTTGAACCTTGTGCTCTGGCTTCGAGGATTGTGGGTTCAATCCTAGTTCTAAGCACTTGTTTTTATATTTTCTGTTTTAACTCTATCACACACGTTAACCCTTAACCTTAACACTAGAACAGCTGGGCCTCGAGGGACCCCCTTTGAGCTGATGAGCAGTCATTCTGACTGTAACAACAGTGTAATTAATACCTTTCATATATGCTATCGCAAAAATAATCATTTGGTTGTGTTTATTAAGGTTACATCAGAATATGAAAAAATATATATTTCAACTAACACAATAGGATTTTCATTAGTTTATGTTACTGTAGGGTATTTGTTTAAAAAAATAAAACACTGAAAACACAAAAATTCAAGTCTTCAATAAATGCTATTCGTGGAGTGCCTTTGTTATGACAACTAGGAAACAGAATGCGGTGACGGCTTCTTTTAAGAACGACAAAAAATCTATATATACCCCAACCACCAAGACGCGTGGTCAGCAAGACGCATGGTCATCAAGACGCGTGGTCAGCAAGACGCATGGTCATCAAGACGCGTGGTCAGCAAGACGCGTGGTCATCAAGACGTGTGGTCAGCAAGACGCGTGGTCATCAAGACGCGTGGTCATCAAGACGCGTGGTCATCAAGACGCGTGGTCATCAAGACGCGTGGTCATCAAGACGCATGGTCATCAAGACGCGTGGTCATCAAGATGCGTGGTCATCAAGACGTGTGGTCAGCAAGACGCGTGGTCAGCAAGATGCGTGGTCATCAAGACGCTTGGTCTGCAAGACGCGTGGTCATCAAGACGCGTGGTCAGCAAGACGCGTGGTCATCAAGACGCGTGGTCATCAAGACGCGTGGTCAGCAAGACGCGTGGTCATCAAGACGCTTGGTCTGCAAGACGCGTGGTCATCAAGACGCTTGGTCTGCAAGACGCGTGGTCATCAAGACGCGTGGTCAGCAAGACGCGTGGTCATCAAGACGCTTGGTCTGCAAGACGCGTGGTCATCAAGACGCTTGGTCTGCAAGACGCGTGGTCATCAAGACGCGTGGTCAGCAAGACGCGTGGTCAGCAAGACGCGTGGTCATCAAGACGCGTGGTCAGCAAGACGCGTGGTCAGCAAGACGCGTGGTCAGCAAGACGCGTGGTCAAATGATGAAAACAACAGTAGCCTAAACATCATAAGTGCAAAGTGTGCTGGATAAATAGTGATGATCAGCACAAAAGCAATAGTAGCAGTCAGAAAAAAAAGCAGTCAGAAACAGTCAGTCGATTATTGTCAGCTCGTGCTTACATGGTGTGTGTCTTCACACAATGGCATCAACTGGAGCATGTCCATGTCACATAAACAACGAAAGCTGGTGAGTGTGTTGCCGATGTTGTTTCTGCTAGAGATGTAGGGCCCGTTCTCTCAGTGATGACATTTTGGGCTTATAATCGGCCAGTAGCATTGTCACTGGTTTGTTTGATCCAGATGTTGCCTTCCCTTACTCTCTCCTCTCTCCTCTCATTGTTTCATTTGGTGGCTGCACGGGCACCTGCTCACTGCGCACCGATCTGTCTTTCTTGCACTTAGGCCTCAGGGATGTAGGTTCAGGCTGAGGCTCAGAATCAGAAGATTCATTTTTTATACACCATCTGAGTTGTTTCCACTCAGATTTTGTAGCAAAGCTAACGTAGCGTGTGCATCGATTAGTTCTGGTCTTCTTACCATAGTAAATTACGTACGCTCTCACTGTGTACTAGGTCAGAGAAGACTGCTTGGATTCGGTGGACTCAAATAGGGTACATACCATTTTGAGATTATAATTAGAGTAGATCAATACAATAGAATGGCCAGTATAGTTTAGGTTCAGTTTCAAAGCAATTATCTGGGTGATTATCAACTGGGCACGGCACCTTCCACTGTAAGGGAGCAGGCCCTACTGTCGGGACAAGGAGGGGAGCAGGCCCTACTGTCAGGACAAGGAGGGGAGCAGGCACTACAGTCGGGACAAGGAGGGGAGCAGGCCCTACTGTCAGGACAAGGAGGGGAGCAGACACTACAGTCGGGACAAGGAGGGGAGCAGGCCCTACTGTCAGGACAAGGAGGGGAGCAGGCACTACAGTCGGGACAAGGAGGGGAGCAGGCCCTACTGTCAGGACAAGGAGGGGAGCAGGCCCTACTGTCAGGACAAGGAGGGGAGCAGGCCCTACTGTTGGGACAAGGAGGGGAGCAGACCCTACTGTCAGGAGAAGGAGCGGAGCAGGCCCTACTGTCAGGACAAGGAGGGGAGCAGGCCCTACTGTCAGGGGAAGGAGGGGAGCACGCCCTACTGTCGGGACAAGGAGGGGAGCAGGCCCTACTGTCAGGAGAAGGAGGGGAGCAGGCCCTACTGTCAGGAGAAGGAGGGGAGCAGGCCCTACTCTCGGGACAAGGAGTGGAGCAGGCCCTACTGTCAGGAGAAGGAGGGGAGCAGGCCCTACTGTCGGGACAAGGAGGGGAGCAGGCCCTACTGTCAGGACAAGGAGGGGAGCAGGCCCTACTGTCAGGACAAGGAGGGCAGCAGGCCCTACTGTCAGGAGAAGGAGAGCAGGCCCTACTGTCAGGAGAAGGAGAGCAGGCCCTACTGTCAGGAGAAGGAGGAGAGCAGGCCCTACTGTCAGGAGAAGGAGAGCAGGCCCTACTGTCAGGAGAAGGAGGAGAGCAGGCCCTACTGTCAGGAGAAGGAGGAGAGCAGGCCCTACTGTCAGGAGAAGGAGAGCAGGCCCTACTGTCAGGAGAAGGAGAGTAGGCCCTACTGTCAGGAGAAGGAGAGCAGGCCCTACTGTCAGGAGAAGGAGAGCAGGCCCTACTGTCAGGAGAAGGAGGAGAGCAGGCCCTACTGTCAGGAGAAGGAGAGCAGGCCCTACTGTCAGGAGAAGGAGAGCAGGCCCTACTGTCAGGAGGAGAGCAGGCCCTACTGTCAGGAGAAGGAGAGCAGGCCCTACTGTCAGGAGAAGGAGGAGAGCAGGCCCTACTGTTGGAAAAGGCAATGGGGGGAAAACATTTTAAAAATGACATGCACTCCTTAAACTGGTTGTATCTCCAGTTCTGTTTCTGACATTAATAAGATTCTAACAACAACAGTGTGTTATATAGACTCATTTAGTAAAAGTCAAGTACGGAGGGGGCAGGACTTTAAGAAACAGAAGAGTAATACTTTTTTAAATTCAAGAGGAGTCCAAATGACTGTTTGAGCTGTTCTACTGTTAATCTGCCGCAATTAATACCTAAACATAACTGTTGAAATGTGACGTTTATCCCCCCCCCCCCTCGGACAAACGTTGAATAATGAAATGAGAACGTGAGATCTCGCACACACACACACACACACACACACACACACACACACACACACACACACACACACACACACACACACACACACACACACACACACACACACACACACACACACACACACACACACACACACACACACACACACACACACACACACACACACACAGGAAACCAACTCCCCAAGGAACATTACTGTATTAATGGAAATGTATCAATGTGAAGGTTTGATGGACATGTAGATGTCTCTGTTCTATCTCATTTAACATTCATCGATATCTCTGTGTGTGTGTGTGTGTGTGTGTGTGTGTGTGTGTGTGTGTGTGTGTGTGTGTGTGTGTGTGTGTGTGTGTGTGTGTGTGTGTGTGTGTGTGTGTGTGTGTGTGTGTGTGTGTGTGTGTGTGTGTGTGTGTGTGTGTGTGTGTGTGTGTGTAACCATTTGGGGTGGACACACTGCAGACCTTAAGGCAACTAGTGGAAGTTATTGTTCTCTCTTGTATCAATCCCAGCCATTAGGACTGTAGGGAGAAAGTCACCCCTAGACACTGATCTAAGATCAGTTGCATTTACCCTCCCTAGTGCCATATGGTTAGGATTTGGAACGGTAACTGATCATAGATCTGTGCCTACAGGCAGCTCACATCCCAGTCATTAGCAGGACGATGAAGTCACCCCTATACACTGGTATATGGTCATTCGTACATTTCCTTCCTGAATGGTTAAAGGTTACGATAAGGTTATGGCAAGCTGATCCTAGATCTGTGCCTAGGGGCTCTGTGCAGTCATTATTCCCCAGATGACAGAGACAGATAGCCATTGTTTCTGAGGTATATGATGTGGGATAAGGATTCATATCAGGCTCAGTGGTGTGTTGCGAGACAGTGCTACTATAGTGGTATTAATAATAGACCAGATACATATCCTGGTTTCTCTCATACAGTACAGGTGAACCTCCTCAACCAGAGAACTTGTCACATTCCTCCTGTTATCTTATGAACCTCATCAACCAGAGAACTTGTCACATTCCTCCAGTTATCTTATGAACCTCATCAACCAGAGAACTTGTCACATTCCTCCTGTTATCTTATGAACCTCCTCAACCAGAGAACTTGTCACATTCCTCCTGTTATCTTATGAACCTCATCAACCAGAGAACTTGTCACATTCCTCCTGTTATCTTATGAACCTCATCA